>NC_060122.1:259024692-259327722 GCF_021461395.2 Schistocerca americana | reverse complement strand
TAGTATAATATATTTGTCCAATGGATACCCGTTTATCATCTGCATTTCTTCTTGGTGTAGCAATTTTAATGGCCAGTAGTGTAGCAGTCCCATAACATTTCATCAGCAGTATTTTAACAGCTCCAACAGTGGCACTGAGCAATGGCGAGCAGGTGCAGGCAGGAATGAGTGACATCACATCAATAGTAGCAGTTCCAACAGTAGCACCCAGCAATGGCGAGCAGGTGCATGCAGCAACAAGTGACATCTCATTAGTGGTTTCAGCAGTTCCAACAGTGGCACCCAGCAATGGAGAGCAGGTGCAGGCAGCAGCAAGTGACATCTCATCATTGGTTGAGCAGTTCCAACAGTGGCACGCAGCAATGTTGAATAGGAGCAGACAGCAACAGTTACAACAGTGGCACCCAGCAATGTTGAACAAGTGCAGGTAACAGTCCATAATATACACCAGCAATTATTAAACAGTTCATCACATTTCATCAGCAGAAATTAAACATTTCCAAGTGGCAACCACCAGTGGTAATAGGTGTAAACACGAACAACAGTTTGAATGCACACGCAATTGCTTTTACAGAATTATTATCAATGCTCTTACACTAAACATACAAATTATAATAAACACACAAATGATATCAGATAATTATCATAATAACTATTACAAATACACAAATATCAGTAAACCTATAATATTTATTGGTGTCAGTGCAAGCCACAACAAATAAGTAAAATAATATTTAGGAGGTAGGTTGGTACAAATTATTTGGGATTAGGAAAGGAAAACACACAAACACACTCACTCATCTTTCATCCACATACTAAGTACTATTGTGTAATTGAATAGTGTTAACTGTGTAAATGCAATTCTGTCAAGATTTGATGTTCAATATGCGTATCAATTAGTAGTGGCAGCAGTGTATAATAGTGAATAGTACTTAGACAACGTCATAGTCATCATGTCAAGACCAATGTTTGCCCAGCCACATCAAAATATACCGTTGCTGAACAGCTGTCAGTTTACCAACATATGCAAATATGTCTTTCCCAAAAAAAGTATATACTGCTTATTGATTTAACAATGTGTGTGCGTAGACAATCTTCCTTCCACTGGAGTGTTCTAGTCTGCCATCTTCATCCTTCATGTTCTATATAAACCAAAAAACAAAAAAAATTGCTCCTCACTTACCTTACTTCTTATCCACCAAAACTCCAATAATCATCAGCATCACACAGTCTCAATACTTCAATAATACCTCTTCAATACATCGGTACATGTAAACCTTGTCACCAATATCATTTCACTTCCATAAAAACTCTTTCCTCTAGTCAGTTTCGTCGAACAAGTACAGATAAAATCCTAGTGCAAACTTCATCATCTCATACAATCCAAAGACATAATGTCCACACACAACCTCTGTGTAATCCACCTGAGCCAAATCTTTTATTCATTATGAATTATAAAATACATTTTGGTTACCTTGTCGATCATAAAATACAAGAAATGCATACATGACCTCCAACACCCTTCAGTTTGAATAACTTTCAGTAAGTAAGTGCGAGTATACAGTGTTAAGGAACACATAAGAATTTGAATGAATAAATCGTAATATTTCGCAGTGTGTACACCACTTCAAGAATCATGGCAAAACAGAAGCAAACATGTGGAGTATTTCTATATACTAAATTAAAGAGTAGTTATGACAACAGAACAGAAATTTGTAAATATGCAATCCATAAGCAAAGCAGAAGTATATATCTTACATAATAAATAAGTCATTAGCATCAAATCAGCATAAGCAAATAAATGTTTGTATGTAATCTTAATAAGTAAACATGAAGGCGCAAGCAGATAAATCACAAAGTATAACTTACATACATAGCCAATCAGCACAACTAATCAGGTGACAAATGTAATTTAAATAAATAGGCACAGCAGGCACATAATGAAAAATGTGACATCAGTGAAAAAGCATAGCAGCCAAGCGATGCATAATATTCACAAGTAACAACCCTGTTCATTAATAAAACATTGTCAAAATCAGCAAATGTACTCAAGTATGTCACTTCACAAGTAAATTCATAGAGCATAACATTTAACACAAAGTGTAAAACACGTAATCGCGAGCAGAAAGTTAAGTATAAAGTATATACCTAAGTAGAAATATGTTACCTGAAAAATAAACTCAACTAATAGTTACCTTTTTAGTTTATTACTTTCTTCCTCGAAATTACATTCTTCCTTAAATTTTCTCGATAGCAAGTCTTCTTAATGTCAGACACGCAGAGAATTTACCTGTAGTTCTTAAAGATACTTTCTTCCTCGAAATTACATTCTTCCTTAAATTTTCTCGATAGCAGGTCTTCTTAATGTCAGACACGCAGAGAATTTACCTGTAGTTTTTAAAGATTTTATACAAGCGTATCCTGGAAAAACTGAACATTAATAACATAACTTATCAAGTCACTATAGCTTTATACTGAATTTAACCGGAGAAATTAGACTATGTATTGGTCTACGGCTGTCAGTGCATTTGCACTGAGTGCTCGATCAGCTGTAGGTAAGCGTTAACGGCTCCCTTGTGCTGCGCGTGGACTGACTGTCGCTTTGTGTACGTGCTGCCGCTAGAACACGGCGCGGTATCCCTGTGGTCTCTGCGTGTTTACGTGTAACTGTTAGTTTCTCAAAAGTATGTCATTCCACATAAATTTTACGTTCGATATATAATGTATTCTCTTAGAGCGCCGTGATTGAAGAGTTCCTACTTCAACAGTGTTATCATGAATAATTATGCGAACTCTATATGGACCGTTATAGAGAAGAAAAAATTTTCGGCACAAGCCTTTTCTTTGAGTCAAACGATGAGACTTAATTAACACCTTTTGACCAACTGACAAAGTTTTTAAACGACCAGGACGTTTAGATGATTTCTCTCTTCTAGCAGCCGCAGATGCAACATTTTGTAGAGCCAGGTTGACGACTTCAGAATGCTGCAGTTTCCGTGTAGGTGGAAAAGGAACGATTTCAGAAATACGATTTGTCGGTGCTTTATTTTTTATTGTCAATATAGGCGGTAAAGGAGTTGAATCATTTGGGAGTGAAGATACTGATACCACGTTCTGTGATTATAATGACAATAAAGACGACACAATTTATTAATTTCCTTTATCCATCTCTCTGACGCGTTAGATTGAGGGTGAAAAAGTGAAATGAAAATTGGTTTAATCTTCCGACGCTGTAGAGTACGAAACCAAATTTTAGAGCGAGGCTGTGATCCATTATCTGATATAACTTTATCAACATGACCCACTTCCTTAAGAAAATTTTTGATGAAAGCATTAGATACTGAACGAGCCGTTGCTATGCTTAAAGGTATAAAACACGCATATTTTGATGTCAATTCCACTATTACCATTGTTGTTGTTGTTGTTGTTGTTGCGGTCTTCAGTACTGAGACTGGTTTGATGCAGCTCTCCATGCTAATCTATCCTGTGCAAGTTCCTTCATCTCCCAGTACCTACTGCAACCTACATCCTTCTGAATCTGCTTAGTGTACTCATCTCTTGGTCTCCCTCTACGATTTTTATCCTCCAAGCTGCTCTCCAATGCTAAATTTGTGATCCCTTGATGCCTCATGACATGTCCTACCAACCGATCCCTTCTTCTAGTCAAGTTGTGCCACAAACTTCTCTTCTCCCCAATCCTATTCAATATCTCCTCATTAGTTACGTGATCTACCCACCTAATCTTCAACATTCTTCTGTAGCACCACATTTCGAAGGCTTCTATTCGCTTCTTGTCCAAACTATTTATTGTCCATGTTTCACTTCCATACATGGCTACTCTCCATACAAATACTTTCAGAAACGACTTCCTGACACTTAAATCTACACTCGATGTTAACAAATTTCTCTTCTTCAGAAACGCTTTCCTTGCCATTGCCAGTCTACATTTTATATCCTCGACCATCATCAGATATTTTGCTCCCCAAATAGCAAAACTCCTTTACTACTTTAAGTGTCTCATTTCCTAATCTAATTCCCTCAGCATCACCCGACTTAATTCGATTACATTCCATTATTCTCGTTTTGCTTTTGTTGATGTTCATCTTATATCCTCCTTTCAAGACACTGTCCATTCCGTTCAACTGCTCTTCCAAGTTCTTTGCTGTCTCTGACAGAATTACAATGTCATTGGCGAGCCTAAAAGTTTTTATTTCTTCTCCCTGGATTTTAATACCCACTCCAAATTTTTCTTTTGTTTCCTTTACTGCTTGCTCAATATACAGATTGAATAACATCGGAGAGAGGCTACAACCCTGTCTCACTCCCTTCCCAACCACTGCTTCCCTTTCATGCCCCTCGGCTCTTATAACTGCCATGTGGTTTCTGTACAAATTGTAAATAGCCTTTCGCTCCCTGTATTTTACCCCTGCCACCTTTAGAATTTGAAAGAGAGTATTCCAGTCAACATTGTCAAAAGCTTTATCTAAGCCTACAAATGCTAGAAACGTAGGTTTGCCTTTCCTTAATCTTTCTTCTAAGATAACTCGTAAGGTCAGTATTGCTTCACGTGGTCCAACATTTCTACGGAATCCAAACTGATCTTCCCCGAGGTTGGCTTCTACCAGTTTTTCCATTCGTCTGTAATGTACGCAAAACCATTCGTAGAAAGAACCACTGGACCTAACAAATCGACTGCAGCCATCTCCTTTAATCTCGCTGGAATGATAGGAAACAACGGTTCTCTGTAAGAAATAGTTGGCGGCTTAGCCTGTTGACATTAATTTGCATTTAGCAAGAACAAATCGAATACGTTTTTCCATATTACTGAAGTAGCAATTTTCTCGTAATTTATGAAAGCTTTTTCTGGGATCAAAGTGTGCGTAGCTGAAATGTTTATACCAAATCAATTTATTAACCCATTCATCAGGAATGCAAACTAACCAAACAGAGTTGTCAATCGATTTTCGTTTGAAAGGAATATCATTACGAACTAAATAATACTGTCTAATCGCTACGTTTTCCTTTCTCCTCCACATATCCTTAATGTCCTCCCAGACTGGATCCTTGTTTTGCTCCTTAGCGATGTCCTGCGACGAAGCCGAAATGAAATTTTCAAACGCAACACCTTGAATATACATCAAACAATAATTGTTTTCTTTGCAGTCTTCCCCAGCATTTTGTTTCAAACCCGCAAGTGCACGTGATCAAGCATCAGCAATAGTATTTGAAGAACCCTGGATGTAAACAATACTAAAATCAAATTCCTGTAGATACAGTGCCCATCGTGATAATCTTCCATGTGTTAATTTTGTTGACATGAGTAATTCCAGAGCTCCATGATCGTTGTAAACCTTAGTATGTCTGCCATACAAAACGATGCGAAATTTTGTGAAGGCCCAAACAACAGCAAAAGCTTCAAGTTCCGTGATCGAATAATTCTTTTCTGATTTAAAGAGAACACGAATTCCAAATTCAATAATTTTCTGTGCTACAACGTAATCATATCATCCCTCGCGTCTCTGTATCTATTTTCGTTGTCATGAATGAACGCATGTCGTCATAATACTCAGCGAAAACATCAGAAGTAAGAAACCTTAAACAATTTAAGACTGATTCAGATTTCGCTACACACTCGAAAAATTTCAAACATCTCGGCATTCCGGCAACAGTCAAGTTCACACTTCAGTCCTTAAAGTTTAAAATTGCTTTATATGTGTTAATAAACTCCATACCTAATATAATTTGTGTACTGAGTAACGGAACAATAATAAAATGAGCAGAAAATTCATATCCTTGAGAATGAAATTTAAGTTGGTCTGTTATTTGACTGCCGGCCGAAGTGGCTGTGCGGTTCTAGGCGCTGCAGTCTGGAACGGCGAGGCCGCTACGGTCCCAGGTTCGAATCCTGCCTCGGGCATGGATGTGTGTGATGTTCTTAGGTTAGTTAGGTTTAACTAGTTCTAAGTTTTAGGGGACTAATGACCTGAGAAGTTGATTCCCATAGTGCTCAGAGCCATTTGAACCATTTTGTTATTTGACTTCCACACCTTTTCCAGAAATAGCTCCTCGAATTGAGGTTTTAGAAACAGGTAACACAGACAAGCAATAGTTCTTACACATGTACGAAAAACTGATTCACTACTAACATTCAATGGGCTTCCAGAATCTAAAACCGCAGTGAACTTATTCTTACTCACACATACTTCAATAACAGGATGCAAAAATGCGTCTACATTACTTTCCTTTCCGTCTAGCAAAATATCTCTCATGTCCTCCATGCCACTTGTGGCCTGAAGACGGAGCGCTTCCAAGCGTACGTAGTGTAAAGTCGTAGTGTTATAACTTTCTGAACCGTCTATATGGCTGCCAGAAGCCAAAGCTACAAGTCATTGTCGATTGTTTGCGTCACGTCTTTGATTATTCGCATCACTTCGCGGATCAACTTCTACGATTTGCACTTGTCTCTCTGAATTTCTGTCACGTGGAGGATGCCAATTAGGTCCCTCCTGTCTGTTAGATGTAAATTCTTGGTTGTGTCTGTTACTAAAATTTCTATTTTCCTGGCTATCTGCACGACTACTTCTTGCGTAATTTCGACTGTCACTTCTGAAATTATTGTTAGGTCTACTACCCTGGTTATTTCTATAGTAAGAAATTCTATTATTGTATGAATAATTTCTGTCTTGATGATACCGATTACTGTTTCCGTATGATTTATCATTCCGGTAAGAATTTCTGTTATTAAAATTGTCTGTGTAATATCTGATAAAACGTCTGTTACTGCCATAAGGCTGGTATCTATTGTCCAGTCCGTTTCGTCTGTCATTTTCAAAATTACCGCTATAACGTCCGTTCCGATCATTATCCCTTTTCTCTGAAAATCTATTACGATTACCGTTACTGAAAAAATTGCAAGAAGTTCCGTCGTCGTTGTCATACTCAAGTTCTTGTAGCAAAGTCTTAAGGGTTTCAATGTCGTCTTTACATCTTCCGACTAAAGCAATGTGTCTTACCGATTGTGGCAGCTTAGTTAAACAAATACTAATTAATTCAGTCGGGCTATAAGGGTTTGAAAAGAATTGATTATTTCGAATCATGGCTTCAAAGTATTCTGCCGGCGCGCGGAACTCAGACTGTTTAAAATTACGCTGCATAATAAGACTATGTTTGACTCTGTCTTGCGTGTTTTCGGACCAATATGCCGATAGAAATGCATGGTAAATATCATTTAAATTATTACAATCCCTAATAAGTGCGCGCATGTGCCTCGCCAGTTCGTTTTCTAAATATCCATACATAAATTCCAGTTTGTGACTTAGTGGCCAAATTGGCAGAGGTGTGTACATAAATTGTAACCATGAACGTGGATGTATGTCATTATTAGAAATGCGAAAGATCTTAAATTTACGAACAGCTAAAATGTGTTTCTAGTCATAGTTTTCCCCTCATGGCGACAAAGACCTACCGCGTCTGCCCCAGTCTGAATGTCGATTATTGTCAAGTTCGCGCGCCTGGCGCTCTCTTGTTGCATCTCGTAAATGAAATAAGTTATTTTCTTCAAAACCCACCGCTATCGGTGATTCTAAATTTCTTCTACTGTCTTTTCCTACAATTCCGCTTTCAATTTAACTTGTTTTCGTAAAGCCTCAAATTCCCTTTTAAAGCGTTCATTAAATTTTCCCTGTTTTTCAACATGTTTATTTATATTCTGGTACTCTTCTGTTTCTGCAAATGGCAATGGAGCTGTATCATCTGAATCTCTGTCCCCATTTAAACTAAGACTTGTCAATTTATCTGAAATCTCCTCAACTCTTTCCGATAAGTCACCTATTTGTTCTTTCTGTTTATTTAAGTCTACCGTAAGTGTCGCGGGATTCAGTATTGACACATTTAGTGGTTAACTGTTCATATTGTTGTGCTAGGTTATTTGTTCTGTCATTTGGTACAGATTCCTCAATTCTTTCAAATATTTCTTCCTTATCGTGTGCACGTTGTAAATTTAACGCTGAAAATTTTTGTACTATCACGTGATCTCTTTCTTCCTGTTCTCTATCCTGTTCCTTTCGTCTAATTTATGTTGAAGTTAATCTATTATTGTTAGCATTCAATATCGGTTGTACTTCTTCTCTAATTTCTTTTTTAAACTTATCTTTCATGTTTTTAAAACATGTCATTATTCGTGAGGCTAACCGTGTTTCCATTGTTCCCATATCAGTTTTAATTGTTCCTATTTATGATCCCAAATTTAATATTGCACTCATCAAGTGCTCCATATTAACTGGTTCTTTTCGCTTCTAACATTTCCCATAAAACTAACTTCCTTCGTCATAGCCGTAAAGCTATCTGTGTTCGATACAATTCCAGAATCTTCTATCGTTAATCTCGTATTCTGAAAATTTTTCGATTGTGAACAATTTTGAATTGGTTCCGGATTATTTTCCCGGCTTATTAAACTGTTTTCTACTTCATTATTCACCATACTGTTCTCCGGTGTTGGCGAGTTTGCCATGTTAACAATTTCGTTATTCTGACTATCCATCATTGTTGCCTTTTTCATCGATCCCGTAATCATTTACAAAACATACAAAACTCGTCACTATACGAAAATTACACACAATAGAACACTTTATCACCAACAATACCATTTACACGAAATGCTTCCCGACAAACACGATTAACGAACAATTAAAACCTTCACAATTGCACAAAATTATCAAACCTATATACGACAAATCATAAATTAAATTCTACAAAAATATCATCAGAAGATGACAAGACAGCTACAAATGTTCAATTACAAAATCTACATGTGCAATATAGACTACAATTACTAAACTACAAATTACTACAACAATACTACTGTCTACTATTTTTACTATCAAAAGAATTCCAAGGGACGATCCGAAGCAGCGGTCGCCACGTGCATCGGGGCTTAATTAATAAGAAAAGACTAATATTAATGAATAAATGCAATAATTTTAGCTGCTGTGTGACCGGTTACGAAGTCTCGTAACCGGTTGGCCATGACTAGTATCAGCACGCAATCTGAGTGCATAAAATAAAAACAAAGAGTGACAAGGAATTTCCACTAACACAATTGATTAATTAAGTCCCCTGCAACTATAAAAGCTACGAAACAACAAAGCACAAGTGTAACTGTTCTGTGTGTGGTAGTGTGATTCAACATACATGTATCTGGCTCAGTTCTTTCTAAATACGGCAAAATATTTTAAAAACCATTTACAATGAACTAATTGAAAAACCAGAAATACTATAATTGCACATAGAAACCAGAATCACATGTCTAATAAATGAACACGAGCCAGATGCTTTGTTCACTGTACCTGTGAGCAAGAGGGATTGTCATTAAAGAAAACTGTAATACCTTTTTACCTCATTATATATTGACGAAAATATTCCATTACACCAGCCTCACAAATCAAAAGCCCTTCTCCTTTCTCAAACATGTTCTGACAGTTGCGACTTCTTCCATCTATACATTACACCAATCGAACAGCGTCTACTCTCTCGCTCAACAGAACAACTGCCCTCGACATCCTCTGAACTACTACTGCCCAGTGGAGGCGGCGAAATAATAATCTTTGGCGCAATCTCTGGCGCTGTGACGCAGTGTTGCGACCTTTCACTATGTAGAACAAAAGCGTTGCGAAGCTTACGTGACCATTTATACACTCCTGGAAATGGAAAAAAGAACACATTGACACCAGTGTGTCAGACCCACCATACTTGCTCCGGACACTGCGAGAGGGCTGTACAAGCAATGATCACACGCTCGGCACAGCGGACACACCAGGAACCGCGGTGTTGGCCGTCGAATGGCGCTAGCTGCGCAGCATTTGTGCACCGCCGCCGTCAGTGTCAGCCAGTTTGCCGTGGCATACGGAGCTCCATCGCAGTCTTTAACACTGGTAGCATGCCGCGACAGCGTGGACGTGAACCGTATGTGCAGTTGACGGACTTTGAGCGAGGGCGTATAGTGGGCATGCCGGGTGAACGTACCGCCGAATTGCTCAACACGTGGGGCGTGAGGTCTCTACAGTACATCGATGTTGTCGCCAGTGGTCGGCGGAAGGTGCACGTGCCCGTCGACCTGGGACCGGACCGCAGCGACGCACGGATGCACGCCAAGACCGTAGGATCCTACGCAGTGCTGTAGGGGACCGCACCGCCACTTCCCAGCAAATTAGGGACACTGTTGCTCCTGGGGTATCGGCGAGGACCATTCGCAATCGTCTCCATGAAGCTGGGCTACGTTCCCGCACACCGTTAGGCCGTCTTCCGCTCACGCCCCAACATCGTGCAGCCCGCCTCCAGTGGTGTCGCGACAGGCGTGAATGGAGGGACGAATGGAGACGTGTCGTCTTCAGCGATGAGAGTCGCTTCTGCCTTGGTGCCAATGATGGTCGTATGCGTGTTTGGCGCCGTGCAGGTGAGCGCCACAATCAGGACTGCATACGACCGAGGCACATAGGGCCAACACCCGGCATCATGGTGTGGGGAGCGATCTCCTACACTGGCCGTACACCACTGGTGATCGTCGAGGGGACACTGAATAGTGCACGGTACATCCAAACCGTCATCGAACCTATCGTTCTACCATTCCTAGACCGGCAAGGGAACTTGCTGTTCCAACAGGACAATGCACGTCCGCATGTATCCCGTGCCACCCAACGTGCTCTAGAAGGTGTAAGTCAACTACCCTGGCCAGCAAGATCTCCGGATCTGTCCCCCATTGAGCATGTTTGGGACTGGATGAAGCGTCGTCTCACGCGGTCTGCACGTCCAGCACGAACGCTGGTCCAACTGAGGCGCCAGGTGGAAATGGCATGGCAAGCCGTTCCACAGGACTACATCCAGCATCTCTACGATCGTCTCCATGGGAGAATAGCAGCCTGCATTGCTGCGAAAGGTGGATATACACTGTACTAGTGCCGACATTGTGCATGCTCTGTTGTCTGTGTCTATGTGCCTGTGGTTCTGTCAGTGTGATCATGTGGTGTATCTGACCCCAGGAATGTGTCAATAAAGTTTCCCCTTCCTGGGACAATGAATTCACGGTGTTCTTATTTCAATTTCCAGGAGTGTATATCCTGACTCAGTTTGTAGTGGAATCTAGTAAGACACTGACCGCATCTGGAAAGATACCGATCAAAACGAGGTAATTCTTGATAGGTATGCAACATTCCTAATGTATGGGTGACGTGGTTACGAACTAAACTGACCTTCTAGGATAGTTACCAATTTACTCATACGTGGGATAATCTTCAGTAGACTGTGGTAGTCTTACAACCCTACTTTAGTGCAATCCGCCCTAGTGGGATGTTCATGCAACTTGCTTGTGACAGTTCATTTGGTCAGCGATGACTGATTTAACCTATTGTGTTTATGTTCGAAGACTGAAGTCGGTATTGCTCATATGTCAGAGGTATTTGTCAAGATATCTGTGAGTGGAACATTGTGGAGGGGCTAAGCTGTGGATGTGCCCCAACATTGGTGTACGTGCAGATATTATAATCCCCCGGGCTTGAGGGAAAAGTCAAGATCCACTAAGTACTAAGTCATTCAGAAGACGCACTGTACAGTATAACAGATCTTGTTGTTACGTGATTTCATGCCAAGAGTTCCTTTTGAAATTATCGAATGATTCTGAGACTTGCAATTCATTTTAAAGAATTTTTTTTTTTGAAGTCCAAAAGTTCATATTTAAATACTGTACTCAATTGAAGTTTCACAATTGTAGTAGTGAGTTTGTTTAAGCTGAAAAGAGAATCGGCCGTTGCCAAATGATCGAGGATTTTGAACAAAAAAATTTATTTCATGGACTTCCACAGCTAAAACACTGCATGTTGGGTAAAAACTACTGCTGCAGCTGTATGGTTACTTTATTTGATGTTCACCCGCGTTGTAGCCCTGCACACTACGTGTCGGATCCACCAGAAAATGGTCCCGGCTACTGGCCACGTCTACATTAGTTTCTCTTGGCGTGCGGCATGATTTTTAGAATGGAGTGGAATTCTAGGAATCTGAGGAAAAGTTTAATGTGAAGCGTACTCTAGCATCATGCTGTAACCAACTTACCTAACGATATAAAAAAAATTACGAAACCAGTCGTACTTTTTGAGTAAAGTAATCATTCAGCTGCGCTGGGTTTTTACTCAACATGAGATTTGAAAATCCAAGGATCTTTGGTAGATGGCTTTAGCCTGCTTAATACCCTCTACCGCAAGCTCCAGAGAATAAACTGGAGTTCGTGCTGTCAGTCAAGGGCCTGAGACTTAAATGGAGTCTGTTTCAGAACACGCTGCCGGTGTTGGTTGTGAGAGTCCATTAGCTGTCTTCACTCGGCGCAATTACGCCCTCACTGCTAGGAAGAAGATGCACCAGAAGCTCCTCCGTACATGCTAATGTTCTACTGTTCTCACGAAAACTGAATAAAGGAAGTTCATCTCTACCGTCTGAGTCAAATAAACACTGCCCTCCACTCCTTAGCCATGTACTCACCACATAATGTAGCGGGACTCATTAAGACCCCAAAGGCTTCTTCGCAATTACCTCTTCTAACACGTATGTGATGCACCGGCTACACACACTTGTTTGCATGGTTAAAGTAATCCAGAGCTAACTGTATCGCCGAAACAGCTAGTGAATAGTGGGCAGACTAACAATATACCCATACTATTACACAGCAGAGCGAAAAAACCTAGTTTATTCGGTAATACCAGTGCCACGATGCTTGGAAAAGAGCAGAGGCAAATGTGAATTATTGTCGCTATTGAGATCAGAAGACACGGGTTACTTGCTCTCCTGGAGAACAACAGAGAATTAAGAGGTCACGGAGTTACTAAAGGGACAGTGGAGCACTTCGTCGGAATGATTCTAGTAAAATCATGAGAATATGAAGCAAGATGTTAGTATTTGTAATTAGATACCGTGTCTTTGTAATAAGAGTCAGTTACCCCCACCCCCCCACCCCCTCCCATGAACCATGGACCTTGCCGTTGGTGGGAAGGCTTGTGTGCCTCAACGATAGATAGCCGTACCGTAGGTGCAACCACAACGGAGGGGTATCTGTTGAGAGGCCAGACAATCGGGTGGTTCCTGCAGAGGGGCTGCAGTCTTTTCAGTAGTTGCAGGGGCCACAGTCTGGATGATTGACTGATCTGTCCTTGTAACACTAACCAAAATGGCCTTGCTGTGCTGGTTCTGATAACAGCTGAAAGCAAGGGGAAACTACAGCAGTAATTTTTCCCGAAGGCATGCAGCTTTACTGTATGATTAAATGATGATGGCGTCCTCTTGGGTAAAATATTCCGGAGGTAAAATAGTCCCCCATTCGGATCTCCGGGCGGGGACTACTCAAGAGGACGTCGTTATCAGGAGAAACAAAACTGGCGTTCTACGGATCGGAGCGTGGAATGTCAGATCCCTTAATCGGGTAGGTAGGTTAGAAAATTTAAAAATGGAGATGGATAGGTTAAAGTTAGATATAGTGGGAATCGGCGAAATTCGGTAGCACAAGGAACAAGACTTTTGGTCAGGTATATACAAGGTTATAAATACAAAATCATATAGGGGAAATGCTGGAGTAGGTTTAATAATGAATAAAAAATAGGAGAGCGGGTAAGCTACTACAAACAACATAGTGAACGTCTTATTGTGGCCAAGATAGACACGAAGCCCAAGCCTACTACAGTAGTACAACTTTATATGCCAACTAGCTCTGCAGATGAAGAAATTGAAGAAATATGTGATGAGATAAAAGAAATTATTCAGATAGTGAAGGGAGACGAAAATTTAATAGTCATGGGTGACTGGAAATCGATAGTAGGAAAAGGAAGAGAAGGAAACGTAGTACGTGAATATGGATTGGGAGTAAGAAACGAAAGAGGAAGCTACCTGGTAGAATTTTGCACAGAGCATAACTTAATCATAGCTAACACTTGGTTCAAGAATCATGAAAGAAGGCTGTATACATGAAAGAAGCCTGGAGATACTAGAAAGTATCAGAGAGATTATACAATGGTAAGACAAGACAGAGATTTAGGAACCAGGTTTTAATTGTAAGACATTTCCAGGGGCAGATGTGGACTCTGACCACAGTCTACTGGTTATAAACTGTAGATTAAAACTGAATAAACTGCAATGAAGTGGGAATTTAGGGAGATGGGACCTGGATAAACTGACTAAATCAGAGGTTGTACAGAGTTCCAGGGAGAGCATAAGGGAACAATTGACAAGAATGGGGAAAAGAAATACAGTAGAAGAAGAATGGGTAGCTTTGAGGGATGAAGTAGTGAAGGAAGCAGAGGATCAAGTAGGTAAAAAGATGAGGGCTAGTAGAATTCCTAGGGTAACAGAAGACATATTGATATTATTTGAAGAAAGCAGATTAGGAAATGAGACACTTAAAGTAGTAGAGGAGTTTTGCTGTTTGGGGAGCAAAATAACTGATGATGGTAGAAGTAGAGAGGATATAAAATGTGACTGTCAATGGCAAGGAAAGCGTTTCTGAAGAAGAGAAATTTGTTAACATCGAGTATAGATTTAAGTGTCAGGAAGTCGTTTCTGAAAGTGTTTGTATGGAGTGTAGCCATGTATGGAAGTGAAACGTGGACGATGAATAGTTTATAAGAGAAGAGAATAGAAGCTTTCGAAATGTGGTGCTACAGAAGAATGCTGAAGATTAGAAGAGTAGATCACATAACTAATGAGGTGGTATTGAATAGAACTGGAGAGAAGCGAAATTTGTGGCAAAACTTGACTAGAAGAAGGGATCAGTTGGTAGGACATATTCTGAGGCATCAAGGGATCGCCAATTTAGTATTGGAGGGCAGCGTGGAGGGCAAAGGCCAAGAGATGAATACACTAAGCAGATTCAGAAGGATGTAGGCTGCAGTACGTACTGGGAGATTAAGCAGCTTGCACAGGATAGAGTAGCATGGAGAGCTGCATCAAACCAGTCTCAGGACTGAAGACCACAACATCAACAACCTTAGGAAGAAGGACACCTGTATTTGTACTTCGGACATGGCTAAGAGGATTTGTAGAGAAAGTCTCCTAGTCCGCTCAAAACAACCTTGCAGCAATTGTCATACGTCGAAGTTTTCATTAAAAGTTAAACATCGCAGTTAATAACTCGGTAGGGATAGGTTACAACTATGGCTCGCGGAATCCAGCAGATTCGATAGCGACTGTATCTATCGTTCTCAAAAAATCATAGAAATCGAGCAGTGACGTTTACTGCTTATGGAGTCGCTCTTCCAGATCAGTCCCCTTCGGGATGGAAACTATTAATAACAAGTGGTAACACACTCTGTGAAAACTGGTGACTGTTTTTGTACCTCCATTTCTGGCGAACGCATGTGAAGTGTCCGGTATAAATATGTCATATAAATTTATGTGTTTTTATCGAAGATAATTAGTATACAACAAATAATAAGGTTAAAGCTATGCATAATTCATATATCATCATTTACTCCAAAGAAGTTCAAAAATTTAACTTTCTTATCCGACAGACGGATCGCTATAAATAGCGACCATGGCGTCACTTCAAGAGTCACATTGGCAAAGATTGAGAATTAACCTGCTCCGGCTTAACCACAAGCGCCGGAACGAAGAGGAAGAACGCAAGACCAGAGAAGGCGGCGAGGCGACGTCAGCCAGTAGCCAGCTAACAAGCAACGCGACACGACTGGAGCGAACTCTGCAAGAAGTGAATATAAGTGCCGCTCCAGCCAGCCTCGGCTGGACACTACTGGACAGTATTCGCAGAGCATTATCACGGCCTAGCAGAGAGTGCTAGGGGAACAGTTATTAGAATAGTTGTTAGTTATCCCTATCCATTGCTTGTTTGAGCCGGCCGGAGTGGCCGTGCGGTTCTGGGCGCTACAGTCTGGAGCCGAGCGACCGCTACGGTCGCAGGTTCGAATCCTGCCTCGGGCATGGATGTGTGTGATGTCCTTAGTTAGGTTTAATTAGTTCTAAGTTCTAGGCGACTAATGACCTCAGAAGTTGAGTCGCATAGTGCTCAGAGCCATTTGAACCATTGCTTGTTTGGACATAAACTATAGCGAAGATCATTACTGGTTGCATGTCGTCCATCGTTTGCGACACTTATGGTAAATACAAATTAAGTATTGTCATTCTTCTTACACTACTGGCCATTAAAATTGCTACACCACGAAGATGACGTGCTACAGACGCGAAATCCAACCACAGGGAGAAGATGATGTGATATGCAAATGATTAGCCTTCCAGAGCATTCACACAAGGTTGGCGCCGGTGGCGACACCTACAACGTGCTGACATGAGGAAACTTTCCAACCGATTTCTCATATACAAACAGCAGTTGACCGGCGTTGTCTGGTGAAACGTTGTTGTGATGCCTCGTGTAAGAAGGAGAAATGCGTACCATCACGTTTATGACTTTGATAAAGGTCGGATTGTAGCCTATCGCGATTGCGGTTTATCGTATCGCGACATTGCTGCTCGCGTTGGTCGAGATCAAATGACTGTTAGCAGAATATGGAATCGGTGGGTTCAGGAGGGTAATACGGAACGCCGAGCTGGATCCCAACGGCCTCGTATCATTAGCAGTCGAGATGACAGACATCTTATCAGCATGGCTGTAACGGATCGTGCAGCCACGTCTCGATCTCTGAGTCAACAGATGGCGACTTTTGCAAGACAACAACCATCTGCACGAACAGTTCGACGACGTATGCAGCACCATGGACTATCAGCTCGGAGACGTTGCCTGCGGTTTCCCTTGACGCTGCATCACAGACAGGAGCGCCTGCAATGGTGTACTCAACGACGAACCTGCTGCGCGAATGGCAAAACGTCATTTTTCGGATGAATCCAGGTTCTGTTTACAACATCACGATGGTCGTATCCGTGTTTGACGACATAACGGTGAACGCACTGGAAGCGTGTGTTCGTCATCACCATACTGGCAAATCACCCGGCGTGATTGGGGGGGGGGGGGGGGGGGGGTGCCGTTGGTTACACGTCTCGGTCACCTCTTGTTCGTATTGACGGCAATTCGAATAGTGGACGTTATATTTCAGATGTGTTACGACCCGTGGCTCCAACCTTCATTCGATCCCTGCGAAACCCTACATTTCAGCAGGATAATGCCCGACTGCATGTTGCAGGTGTTGTACGGCCCTTTCTGGATACAGAAAGTGTTCGACTGCTGCCCTGGCTAGCACATTCTCCAGATCCCTCACCAATTAAAAACGTCTGGTCAATGGTGGCTGAGCAACTGGCTCGTCACAATACGCCAGTCACTACTCTTGATGAACTGTGGTATCGTGTTGAAGCTGCATGGGCAGCTGTCTCTGTACACTCCATCCAAGCTCTATTTGACTCAATGCCCAGGCGTATCAAGGCCGATATTACGGCCAGAGGTGTTTGTTCTGGGTACTGATTCCTCAGGATCTATGCACCCAAATTGCTTGAAAATATAATCACATGTCAGTTCTAGTATAATATATTTGTCCAATGAATACCCGTTTATCATTTGCATTTCTTCTTGGTGTAGTAACTTTAATGGCCAGTAGTGTATTTATAATAAAAACTACTAATGCTATTTGCTTGAACTGTTGTATAGCAATCCGAGAAAGCAGCTTTCCTTAGGCAGCCTATATCAGATGAGTGGGCAAGACCCCACATAACCCATGATATTCGTCCACGATCTGGCGCTCTGAAAACGGTCACCTTGCATATTCTTAAATCCCTATAAAACATGCCAAACAGATGCAGTCAGTAACATTGATGTGACTGTTCTCGGCGTCGCGCACTAGCATCGTAGACTATGGAATCAGGGCACACCTACAACGACAAATCAAGCAGGAACCGCTCGGCGAACTGTCCGTCACGACTTATACAAAACGATTTAGAGTAGTAGATGAATTGTTACGAGTTTTGAAAGAACAAGGGGATCATCTAATATCGATGTATCGGACACGTCAGGGATGTGATAGAGCAAGTTGTGCGCTCCTGAAAACAGTAAAAATTGGTTCAAATGGCTCTGAGCACTATGGGACCTATGGGCATCAGTCCCCTAGAACTTAGAACTACTTAAACCTAACTAACCTAAGGACATCACACAACACCCAGTCATCACGAGGCAGAGAAAATCCCTGACCCCGCCGGGAATCGAACCCGGGAACCCAGGCGTGGGAAGCGAGAACACTACCGCACGACCACGAGTGAAAACAGTAAAAAGCTGTAGTTAAGACTTCAGTAAACATGATGTCATCACAGCGTTTCTAGTGTATCGTGGAGTTCATGTCCGCTATTAGTGCGAAGCAAAGTACTACCTATGTGTCTCCAGTTTAGATTGGCATGGATGTTTTGCCGTACGCCCAGTCACCTCCTCTCCAGAAAACACAGTATTTGTCTCAAGCAAAGGTGAAAATCCTCTAGAGATTACAGAAATAAAATATAAACTTTACAGAAAGTCTATTCCCTTATTAGTAACGCGTCCCAGCACCGGCCTACAGGCCAGATGTAGACTTGCGGTAAAAAATGCGACGCACGCCTTTAAAACAGTGAGTAAGTATTCTGGAAACTCTGATTTATTAATTTATTTAAACATTTATTTCACCTAGAATATCAGGGCATCAGGCTCTCTGCTACATCCAACCAGACATTCTTAATGAGCCAGCATTACAAGATGTATAGTACAAGAGTAAAATACAGAGCATCCCAAGAGTACGGTCAATATTTAGGGATATGACAGGTACACTTATTTGAAGCAAGAAAACTGCGTATGTGGATCTGCTCTATTCCGAATGGTTTTCTTGATAAAGCACATTTAATGTACGTTTGCTTTTAGGCTACAGGCGCACATATATATGTCTTACCCAGCTAACCTCTTTGATGTTTTGTTTCATCCCAAGTTATGTAGTTGCATACAGCCTCTTTGCTTAGAATGTGTTTCTGCAATTAAATCAATTCGTTGAACTCACAGTTAACAGTGGTGTGTTGTGAGAGTAGTAAGACGAGGGACTGAGGGGGTATCAGAGAGAAGCATCAATTAACTGTGTTCGTATACGCACCGGCTGAAATGCCACACTAATGAAGGATCCTCAGATACGGTGTATAATTACGGCATCTGTGATGGTAGTGTTCTTGCTGCTATCGAAGAAACCTGTCGTCCTATTCAGACAGGTCGAATTCCTGATCGTAGAGTGTTTACCAGGGTATTCGTAACACTGCGTGAAACAAGCACTCTTCCAAGGTTCCATTTTTCTTCCGAGCAAGTTATCCAACAACCTGCAGAGGTTCGGCATCTCACTGTTGAAACAGTGCAGCGTCGTGCTACTACTAGTTCACGGCTACTTTCTGCACGTATCAGTGTCCAATGAACAAAAACGTATATGGGGGACATTACAGAGGTAAACCTGTACCAATATGGCATTCAGCGTGTCAACAATCTTCACATTGGCGACAATGTTACACCACTTGAATTTTGTCACTGGTTAGGTGTCAGATATCATTTGCTTTCGTTAATACTATTTATTGATCAAGTCACGTTTAGAGAGAGTGGAATCAGCAACACAATGATCATTGATAGTCGCAGGAAAACGTACATACTATAGTGAGAACCAGTTTTCAAGTTCGTTTTCCGATCAAAGTGTGTGTGGCATAATCGGTAACATCTTGTTAGGTCCAGTCACTGTAGAAGAGCGAGTTATGGGACAGAATTACTAGAAGCTTTTTGGACAACACGTTTGTTGAACACCTTCAGCACGTCCATTTGGTCATGTGGACTACAATGTACTTCCAGCGCCATGGAACGACATCAAATATTACCAAACGTTTGAGGGAACATCTCAACGGGACTTATCCTATTCGCTGGATTGGTCATGGTAGTATAATTAACTGGCCACCAAGATCGCCAGACCTTCAGTCATTAGCTTTTTGTTTAAGGGGTTGGATTAATTGTGTGGAACGCAAACGAAAACTGAAACCGCGAGATGAACTGCTTGCTCACATCTTGTACGTTGCTGCCCTAACAAAGGAACGCGCAGAGGCACTCAGACGGGCAACAAAAACATATCCTAAGAGCACACAAATGCATTGAAGTTGAGGTAGTCTCGAACATTTACTGTGAAATGCACAGTAGTTGTATTGTGACATACACAATAATGCTTAGAAGTAAATGTGTTAAAAACACATATTTTTCTATTGATTCGTGAAGTGCATCATGTAATGAAACTTACTGGCAGCTTAAAACTGTATGCCGGACCGAGACTCGAGCTCGGGACCTTTGCCTTTCGCGGGCAAGTGCTCTACCATCTGAGTTACCAAAGCACAACTCACGCCCCCTGCTCACAGGTGTACTTCCGCCCGTACATCGTCTCCTACTTTCCAAACTTCACAGAAGCTTTCCTGCGAAACTTGCAGAACCAACACTCCTGGAAGAAAGGATACTGCAGCGACACGGCTTAGCCACAGCCTGGGGGAGATTTTCACTCTGCAGTAGAATAGCTTGGGTAGCTCAGATGGTAGAGCACTTGCCCGCGAAAGGCAAAGGTCCCGAGTTCGAGTCTTGGTCCGACACACAGTTTTAATCTGCCAGGAAGTTTCATATCAGTGCACACTCCGCTGCAGAGTGAAAATCTCATTCTGCATCTTGTAATGTTTACTAAATATTGTTGATGTGTTCACTTGAAAATGTATCGAGTTATAAAGGAAATAAATAAAAATGTGTATTTAATGTGTTAGAAATAGGAAATACATCCACATGAAGTCTTTTGCCCGGTCATTGTAGCCGAGCGGTTCCAAGCGCTTCAGTCTGGAACCGCGCAGCTGCTAAGGTCGCAGGTTCGAACCCTGCCTCGGGCATGGATGTGTGTGCTGTCCTTAGGTTAGTTAGTTTAAGTAGTTCTATGTCAGGGGACTGATGACCTCAGATGTTAAGTCCCTTAGTGCTTAGAGCCATTTGAACCATTTTGATGTCTTTTGTTTCACATGACTATTCCTGTCGTGTCCATGTACGAATAGCCCCTATATTGACTATTCCTATTTTGACATCCTGTTTAAAGAGAATAATAGTAACATAGTGCTATGTCGTCAACGAATGCACTGTAGATTCGACTACTGGCGGCTTCTGTGTAAGAGTACAAGGTCATGTGAACAGCCTAACGTTCGACACCTTGCGGATTTATTGGTTATTTTTCTTTGAATGCTGTCAAACGTACCATAGATGCTGCAGTCTTAAAAGATACGACACTTACATCCATCACGCTTCTGCTCCTATAGACTTCGTGAGACTTGGCATCAGCGTGGCGAGCACACCTTCAGTTGTGCACGGTTTAAGGAGCTGTTGCTGATGCGCAACTAGAATGAAGTAATTTCCTTATGAGCCGAGACCCAACAGAAAGACAGACCACGGCGCTTACGTCAGGAAGGTAGGCCTGAGCTCGCTCGCTCGCTCGACTCAGCAGACAAAATGCGTTTCTACACCTGTTAACTCCCAACTGCGCATGTGTGTGCTATTGTGGAGTCTTAATGTTATTAGTCCGACAATGGTAGAAAGTTCATGGGCCTACTCATAATTTAGTTACGGCTGTACTGGGGTACAATAAAATTAAAACCATACCAAAATCATCATCGGTTGCATAAGGCACTACATCTTGTATGAAATGAGGACTGTTAGCAGAAAAGACTAAATACTATAAACTAGCCGCTACACCATTTATGTCGAGAATTAATCTTAAATTTTGTTTTATAACTAGTAATCATTAAGACTTCATAATAGCTGATGGCAGTGGAAGATACAGTTCTCGTTAGTATGTACACACGGCAGGTTTTATCCCCATTCGCTAGGCATAAATCCTGCTATACGATACCACAGTCCTCAGATATGCTAATTCACTCAGTATATAGTAAAATTAGGTCGGACGTGAGTATATTTTAAAGTTGTAGTAACAATAAACCTATTTTGTGGGTTTCTGAATGACTCGTGCTACATTAAGATATGAATTTTATCATACAGCAATCCATTTGAGGCGCTGATAGCCAAACCTCCAGAAGTCAGACACTCAGATCGGTATCGACCATTGGATTTCGATAGAGTACCAGCCAAAAGACCAATTTACTTCGTTATACGTGCCATCGTCCAGTAGAACATACGTAAACGGTAATTAAAAGTAACACCCTGTCGCGTTCCCACTGTGCGTTAGGCTCGCGAATAACTATCGCGTTCTTATTGTGGAAGAGTGCGTCTTCTATGTTTATCATGTTTTTATTGAAGATCAGTCAGGAAAGAGCACATAACATAGGCAGTGATTACACAATAATATCCAATGGAACGTTGCGGAAAACTTGGGTAGAACTCCTCAGATACATTCTATGGAATCAACAACGGAGCAATTATAAGGTAGCACATCGTTTAAAAGTCATGGAACGCTCGCGCGCCGCGGCAAGGAGTAAGTACATTTCAGTGCTCCTCGCAGTCGGTACGCGAACTACGTTGACCCTTGCGTTCCGTCAGCTGAACGCGGCGCCACTCAACCCGAACGGCAGAGGACACGAAAAGAGTATCTCTTAATAATTGTGTCGTAGAATTCGCTTGAGTGAGAGAACGTGATATCGTCGTAACAATGTGCGCTCGAACCCCAGTGACGGCAATATTTTTGACTGTTTCCACGTGAAACTTTTATATGTGTGAAAAGACTTTATGGAGTTTGTAGCGATGTTCTTTTGGCAGTCTGCTTTAACTTCGTTAGTTGAAAGCAGCAATGCTGTAGGGTACAGTTGTGTAGATAGGTGAGATGTTCTGTCGGAGATGTGCGACAGAACAGACACCACTCGTAATGAAGCAGGTAGTGCATTTGTAGTTTCATAGAATAAATATAAACGTTCGGTACAGTAGAATAAAGAAACAACTGCATAACACGTACGGAAGTATTCTTAGTCCCATGTAACACTTTCATGCATAGTATAGTGAGAAAAATTGCCATAATTGATGTTTGAACGCAGAAGTCCTGGTACAACAATCTAACGCTCTGTCAACTTTTCCATAGAAGCTATTTGGATGAATTAATCACACTTATGCTTTTCGTATGCTCCATCGTTCTGGTGTTGCTTTTGATTAAAGTTTACGCTTCATCTGCTGGACGACAGCACATAGTACGAACTAAAACGGAGTACCGAACTGAGTGTCTGAGAGTCGTAAGGGCCTAAAGCACTTCACTTTCGATTGTAAAATTGTAGCATTTATTTATGCTTCTGAAATCCGTTGATCTTATAGTGAGTCATGTTTATATGTTCTGTAGGCCCACATTGTATATATGAAAATTCACGAAAAGCTGTATCACTGTTTTTCCTGATATTCACTTACATGTGGGGTCGACGGCAGTGTGCTTTAAGCCCTTATGGAACTCTTCACGTTATTTGTATTTTAGTCAAGTGACCACGTTGGTAGACATTACTACTTGAGTTTAATCATCTCCACAAACGGCTCTCTGTGTTGGGACTTGGTTGTTTACTGTGTGCGAATCGGCTTCCGTGTGCAGTGTAAACATGAACTACGTTGCATCTATTTTAAATGCTAACAAAAAAGTCAAAATGTGGGGACCGGTCGTCAGTCGCATTTGCGTAGTTCAGCTGGTAGAGCGCTTGCACCCGAAGCGCAAAGCTCCCGAGTTCGAATCTCGGTCTGCTTTAATCTGCCAGCAAGTTTCATATCATCACTCCGCTGCAGAGTGGAAATATCATTCCGGAAACAGAAAAGTATATTACCAGAAAAAGTTAGCCGCAAAGGAACTGGGGCCTCCGAGAACAGGCCCTTTGAGTGAGAGAGTGACGAAATCAAATAAGCATGACTACAAGAGAACATTTAACAAGGAATTGTACAGTTAGCACAAGTTTTTATGCGGATGTAGCGTAACAATATCTGACTGTCAGCCCGAAAGTAAATTCGTGAACTAATACATCTGTTAGGGGTCTTGTACATTTGTCCGAAAAAATGGAAAACCACGAAAATTCCCAATTACACAAAAATGCGAAATGGAGAGTTGTGAAAGCTTACACGTTATTTCTTTATTGCCCTAAATTATACTAAATTATGTACAAAACAACAAAAAATCCACGAAAACTATTTTTTCTTTTATCAGGTAAGTTATGCGTCTCATTATTATTATTTTATTATTATTATTTCTTTTCTTTCTCAGACGTTATGTCTGGTTAAAAATGGAAAGTGACGCGGACCTTGATCAAGCGTGAATTCCTTTTAACTGTACGGTATTATTATTATTATTATTACTATTATTACTTTTATTATTATTATTGACAGTGGCTGTGGTTGTATAAACTTGTTGATAAGCATAACCGTTATACTGCAGATGCTATTAACTTCACATTATCAGATTTATCTCAGTCTAAAACTTTGTGAACACCCACAATGTATACTCACGAGCCGCCACTGGATTAAACATTCATTTTACTTAGTTTTTACATCACTTCTGTCTCAAGCTTTTATAATGATACTGTTCACCATCAATAACACAAGGGACAAATTTTTTTCTGTGGTGTAAGTTTACGAAGTCTATTTAGATACAGGTGATGGTGAAGTACTTAGCTTATAAGTTATTTTGTTTGAATACACTCTGGTTCTCATGATAAACCGTTCTATAAAAATAAACGTCTTTTTTTGTAATCTATTCTCATTAACGTATAGTTTTCGATGTAAGATAACTGTGACTCAGTGTGGCTTTTGGTTCAATAAGCCTCTTGGTAACTATGACAGATGTCTGACAGATGGTACCTCGTACGCATTTGGCAAAACTACGATAACTCTCTCTGCTCATCACAGAGATCACCGTGACTATCAGCCATTTCACTGGTGAGCTTTTGTTGTTTCCCACTCTGTCGTTATTATTTTGTGCAGGTAATCTACTTGCGTTCTCTGCAAACGTGATACTGTATCAGTTACTTCGTGCACCTGTCCTGTTTGTGCGTTTTGGTTACAGAAAGTATGAGATCTTCACGGAAGTTTTGTGTTAATAATTCCGACCATTTCTGCTACGTATGTGGTTAATATTTTCAAGAAAAGAGACGACGGAATATAAATGATTTTGTAAAACAAAGCTATCTGGTATATTTTGAAAAACAAAAAGATATATGTTGGGCCCTATACAACGTTTGTAAAACTTACTGGAGTCATGGAGGACGAAAAGGGCTTCCGCTTGGAGGATGTAAGAGGTATGAATGGATTCAAAAAGCTAAACCACCAATCTTGCATAATTAAGATTTGCCAATACCAGCGTTTACTTCTTATCAGATGATTATGGTGCTGATGTCAAATGTTAGATCGTCAAAGCAATAGTGAAAGTGAATTCGAAGAACGCAGTCCTAGACTGCAAGGCTTTTCTCAGAGCGAGACAAACGACTTCATTTGAGGTTTAAATTTATACGAGAAATCAGCTGAGTTTCTTGCGTTAAGACCAGAAGTAAACGTTGGTTCAGCCTGGCGTATCAATAACATCCTATAGAACTAGAGTACGCGCCATATTTCCACATTTTAACGAGACTTACGATATCGTATATTGTAGTGATATTTCTAGGCTTTTAAATTTAATGAGTCTTCCAGTATATCAACCAAAGGACTGGAGATTTTTTTCTAGATATCTCAAAACAAAGTTTTAAATGTGTGCTACTGCACAACGGAAATAAAGTATCTTCGATCCCAATGGCTTATTCAACTACTCTTGAGGAAGAATATCAAAATATTAGGCTTGTTTTACAAACAATTTCATTTCTCCAACGTCAGTGGTCAATTTGTGTAGATTTAAAATGGTGAATTTTGTATTGGCTCAGCAAAGTGGATACACTAAACATCCCCGTTTTCTTTGTCTGTGGGACAGTCGTGCGAAAAAATAACATTAGAGCAAGAAAGACTGGCCGCCGAGAGTAAACCTGACTACAGGAAAAGATAACATTGATCATGAACCATTGCTCAATCGGAAAAAATTCATTCTTCAGCCACTACATTAAACTTGATCTTATAAAACATTTTGTTAAAACTATAGATAGGAATGGCGATTGCTTCACTTATATTTGTCACACATTTCTTAGTCTCAGGATAGAAAAGTTGTAAGCAGGAGTTTTTTATGGGTCACAAATCCGTATTCTTATAAACGATGATTGCACAAACCACATGATTCAGGCTGAATTATAAGCATGCACAAGCTATGTATCAGTTGTCAAAAATTTTTTGGGGAATCACAAAGTTCAAGAATATTCAGAAACAGCAGACCAAATGCTCCAGAATTGCCAAAACTAGGAGCTAATATGAGTGTCACATTGCATTTTTTTCACAGTCATTTAGATACATTTCCTGACAACCTGGGCGATTACAGTGGATATCAAGGGAAACGTACCACCAGGACATCAAGATTATAGAGGAAAGATACAAGGCTGTTGGGATCGCCATGCACAATAAAAGTTTTAAAAAAATTCTCGTTCTTTATCATTTAATTTCCAGTATAAATGGATAGTTTTTATCTCAAAAGGTAGCGTCAATTCAACAAAAATAGTGTTATTTTCGAATTCAGCAGACCAAAATGACATGGAATTGATTAATAAATCCAATGCAGCAGAATCAGTGCAATCTACAGGGTGTTACAAAAAGGTACGGCCAAACTTTCAGGAAACATTCCACACACACAAATAAAGAAAAGATGTTATGTGGACATGTGTCGGGAAACGCTTAATTTCCATGTTAGAGCTCATTCTAGTTTCGTCAATATGTACAGTACTTCCTCGATTCACCGCCAGTTGGCCCTATTGAAGGAAGGTAACGCTGACTTCGGTGCTTGTGTTGACATGCGACTCGTTGCTCTACAGTACTAGCATCAAGCACATCAGTAAGTACCATCAACAGGTTAGTGTTGATCACGAACATGGTTTTGCTGTCAGTGCAGTGTTTATAAATGCGGAGTTGGTAGATGCCCATTTGATGTATGGATTAGCATTGGGCCATAGCCGTGGCGCGGTACGTTTGTATCGAGACAGATTTCCAGAACGAAGTGTCCCGACAAGAAGACGTTCGAAGCAATTGATCCGCGTCTTAGGGAGCACGGAACATTCCAGCCTATGACTCGCGACTGGGGAAGACCTAGAACGACGAGGACACCTGCAATGGACGAGGCAATTCTTCGTGCAGTTGACGATAACCCTAATGTCAGCGTCAGAGAAGTTGCTGCTGTACAAGGTAACGTTGACCACGTCACTGTACGGAGAGTGCTACAGGAGAACCAGTTGTTTCCGTACCATGTACAGCGTGTGCAGGCACTATCAGCAGCTGATTCGCCTCCACGGGTACACTTCTGCGAATGGCTCATCCAACAATGTGTCAATCCTCATTTCAGTGCAAATGTTCTCTTTACGGATGAGGCTTCATTCCAACGTGATCAAATTGTAAATTTTCACAATCAACATGTGTGGGCTGACGAGAATCCGCACGCAATTGTGCAATCACGTCATCAACACAGATTTTCTGTGAACATTTGGGCAGGCATTGTTGGTGATGTCTTGATTGGGCCCCATGTTCGTCCACCTACGCTCAATGGAGCACGTTATCATGATTCCATACGGGATACTCTACCTGTGCTGCTAGAACACGTGCCTTTACAAGTACGACACAACATGTGGTTCATGCGCGATGGAGCTCCTGCACATTTCAGTCGAAGTGTTCGTACGCTTCTCAACAACAGATTCGGTGACCGATGGATTGGTAGAGGCGGACCAATTCCATGGCCTCCACGCTCTCCTGATCTCAACCCTCTTGACTTTCATTTATGAGGGCATTTGAAAGCTCTTGTCTACGCAACCCCGGTACCAAATTTAGAGACTCTTTGTGCTCGTATTGTGGACGGCTGCAATACAATACGCCATTATCCAGGGCTGCATCAGCGCATCAGGTATTCCATGCGACGGAGGGTGGATGCATGTATACTCGCTAACGGAGGACATTTTGAACATTTCCTGTAACAAAGTGTTTGAAGTCACGCTGGTACGTTCTGTTGCTGTGTGTTTCCATTCCATGATTAATGTGATATGAAGAGAAGTAATGAAATGAGCTCTAACATGGAAAGTAAGCGTTTCCGGACACATTTCCACATAACATATTTTCTTCCTTTGTGTGTGAGGAATGTTTCCTGAAAGTTTGGCCGTACCTTTTTGTAACACCCTGTATATCTTGTATATCTGTAACGCACATTTCTATTTTAGTTGCTTCTTTACATCATCTGTGCTTTCCTGTTCTCACACACGCAGTGATTTCCTATTTTGTGACAGATACAGTGATATTTACTTTTCTTATTTCGATATGTACTCAAATTTTATGTAGGCCTTTCACATAAGTTGCATATACTTATGAAAATAATATTCGTTAGCATACAAAAGACGTCAGGTTTCTTTAATAACATTAGAGGGCTGCGAGATATCTGTTCCATAAGCATGTAACTTGAATTAGTTCCGTGACTGTGATTGCTAACAATATCTGTGACGCCATGCGAAGCAACGTTTGATCAGAAAATCTGATCTTTCACAGAAAGGCTGGAAAGGCAATCTACTTTCGCCTATACAGTTGGACCCGCAGTGACCGATAGGCGACTACGCCATCCATCACTTTGACCTGGAGCGCACATCACTTAAGGACTGCTTACCAGATCATTAGCTTACCAGATCATTAGCTTCACCGGTGTCAAAGTACATAGGAAAATCGGTGGATACTTGAATTCTTGCGTAAACAGCGGTAACACAATAACGGAGACACGAGATCTGAAATCCAAAAATGCGGTGTTGATATAGGGAAAGTCAAGGCTGCTACATTTTGACGAATGCTCGTATGTAATTGTGTCGCACATAATGAACAGACACTTTCAATGAACCGGAAATGTAAGGTTTACTGTATGATTACCAATAGTATGGGTATGCAAGTGTGTCGCAGATAATTATCACTTTCACTTAACCGGAAACGTAAAGTTTACAATATCCGTACCGACGGTAGGGCATACGTGATTAAGATATTCAACGGCAAACAGACTCCATCGAGCCTAAATTCGGTAAAATACATCAACTTAGCGCATTTCGCCTGCGGGAGAAATAGAGTTGCTCCGTGGCGCACGGTCGGCTATGGCAAAAATCTTACTATCGTAATGGGTACTCACAATGGAGAAATGTTAATGTGTGGACCCATGGGACTCAGATTCGCACAGATGTCGACTGTTGAGCACCATTTTGCAAAAATTAACTGATACAGAGTTGTATACAGAAATATAGCGAGAGCTGAGATTTTATCAATGTAAACATTTACGAGAAAATGCGGAAATTCAATGGAGCTCAGTTATTTTCTTAAGTGAATTTTGAAGAAGTAAATTCTGCTAAGCTTCTGTAGGAACTTCGAAAGTTTGGTTGATGATGTTTGCTGGTGAATCTGGAAGCACGATCGAGGGAATTAAGAAGTGTTTCCTATTATCAATAGATGTCTGAGAACCGGCCGGCCGGTGTGGCCGTGCGGTTCTAAGCGCGTCAGTTTGGAACCGCGTGACCGCTACGGTCGCAGGTTCGAATCCTGCCTCGGGCATGGATGTGTGTGATGTCCTTAGGTTAGTTAGGTTTAAGTAGTTCTAAGTTCTAGGGGACTGCTGACCTCAGCAGTTAAGTCCCATAGTGCTCAGAGCCATCTGAGAACGGCTACGTATCAACAAAATGTGGACTGAGTCGTATGCAACCAGTATCTGTGTATCCTATACAAATTCCTAATTATGAACTGTAGAAGTTTTACAGGACAACGGGCAACTGCAGTTGTTTCTGTTCCACGAGTTCAACGAGGTTTCACCACTACAGATTTAATGTTCTTTTTAGATTAAAATCTTATCGTCGGACAATTTCTGGCGAAGACTGAATAATATATGCTCATGCTCTGTAAGACTGTGCAGGTACTATAAGAACAGTACTTCGTACTCCAGTAATTCAGACTTCCCAACTTGTGGTCGCAATTGTTGGCTTGCGAACGAAGACCATAGAGAGGGAGCACCTCTCGCTTATTCTTCTCGCCGCGTTTCTGTGGAAATCACGTGATCCTCTTCCCACGAATCCTGTTAATTGCCTACAGACGCCGCTATGGAATGCGCTTCCTATCAGGAACCCTTTATAGAATAAACAATTTCTGGTCTCTATTTCGAGATGACATTCTCACGTAGACCATGAGGTAGCCCACCGAGTAAAAACGATAGTACTGAACGTGAAACAAAATTTTAAAATGGTAACCTCCTAAGCGGATGAAGGTTTCCTCAATAATTTCCCCTTCCGTACAAGCGGTGACTACATTGTCTACAGATTATAACACACTTCCGTCGAGAGACGGGAAGTCCAGACAGGAGATTTAAAGGTTACGGGAAGGGCGAGTGTAAAATGGCATTCCAAAATAAATATGGGGGGGGGGGGGGGCGTACCACTACTGATACTGAACATGAAAGACAATTCCTGATTGTAATTTCGTCGACGGAGATACAGTAGTAAACAAGAGGTAAAGTACACCTAAATTAGCCCGCCCGGTTGGCCGTGCGGTCTAACGGACTGCTTTCCGGGCCGGAAGCAGCGCCCGGTCCCCGGCACGAATCCGCCCGGCGGATTTGTGTCGAGGCCCGGTGAACCAGCCAGTCTGTGGATGGTTTTTAGGCAGTTTTCCATCTGCCTCGGCGAATGCAGACTGGTTCCCCTTATTCCGTCTCAGTTACACCATGTCGGCGATTGCTGCGCAAACAAGTTCTCCACGTGCGAACCGCACACAGTAACCCTGGGTTCGGGGGGGGGGGGGGGGGGTGATGTGTGAAGTGGACTGCGGCAGTCGTCGTGGGTTTCTGGACCACTGCGACTGCGGCGGGGACGGAGCCTCTCTGTCGTTTCTAGGTCCCCGGTTAACATATAATACCAAACAATACACCTAAATTAAAGGTGAAGAGGAGAAGAAAGGAAGGGGAGTAGATCACTGGTGTCAGCTGCATAGGGGAAATTACGCGGAAACAGCGGGAACAAGTGAAAATGTGTGCCGGACAGGAATTCCAAACCGGGATTTCTTGCTTGCTAGGCAGGTGTGTTAACCACGGCGCCATCCGGGACACAGCGTTACTGCAACTGCACGTACTATTTCGGCTCGCCTCACAGCCGATCCACATTAACACCTAGTGCCACCTAGCCGCAGTACCTGTCCATTTTGCTCATTGTTTGTTACTCTGAGACTCCCACAGGACGTCGGACGTATTTGTGAATCTGCGTTGAAGAGGGTGGATCCATTGCCTAAATAGGCGAACCAGTTATATGAACGCTTGGTCCGAAAGAACAGACACCACGCATTTATATAAGGGGTAAAGTTCGCTCCCTGCCACCGCAGATGCTCGAGGACCCGCACATGCGGCGGCGCAGAGTGCTGAGGCATACTGGTGAGGCGATGGGACGGCGGATGTTTGGTCGGTCTGCTCGTTGCGACCAATCGTTCGTGCGTCAGTTTCAGTAAAGACTATAGAACACACTAAACACTCGTGCAAAAGGCATTAGAGGCTGCCATAGGGGCGTGACCCACAAAGGCCCATGTTCACTGGGTCTATAACATCTCTTGAAACAGAAGGAAAACTAAATGAAACTAATGGTTCCAGAGACCATTTCAAGTTTCAGAAATCTACGACATACGACGTGTGGCAATAAAGTAATGAGACTGATTTTCTTTGCAAGATCTGGTAACCCTGCAGGCTTGCCTAGGCACAATATCTTTGACCTTGGTCTATAAGCTGCTTCTAGTCCACGGGGCACATCGATGCAACTGCTCAGTCGTGAGTTGTGCCATAATACGTTAACATGTGTTCGTGCCTCTCGTCACGGAAATGTAACCATATAATATTGCGCAACGGTATGCCATTTCTTTTTGCGTTAAATTGGGTGAAAACGCGATGACAACTTACGGTAAGCTTCCGAAGGCTTTTGGAGAGGAGGATATGTCAAGAACTCAAATTTTTCGCTGGAATAATAAGTTTTGTGAAGACAGAACGAATATAGAAGATGAAGACCGTAGTGGACGACCATCAACCTCACGGACGGATGTCAGCTTGACCAGGGTGCATGAACTCGTACGATCTGATCGAATATTATCCGTGAAAATGATTGCAGAAGAACTGAACATCAATCAGGAAACGGTTTGTCTAATTATAACTGAGGATTTGGTATGAGAAAAATTTGTGGAAAAATGGTCCCCAAAAATTTCACGCCAGAACAGCAAGAAACATGGGGAAATGTGGCAGCCGATCTGTTCGAGGAAGCGGAAGTTAATTCAGAATCTTTGAGCCGTGTTGTCACTGGTGATCAGTTGTTTTTTTCAGTATGCTCCAGAGACAAAACGCAAAAGTTCGCAATGGAGCTCAAAGGGATTACCCAGACCAAAAAAGCTTGCATGTCAAAGTCAAAAGTAAAATGCATGCTTATGTGCTTCTTTGATTCCAGGGGAATTGTTCATAAAGAGTGGGTGCCTCCTGGACAAACAGTTAACCAAATTGCTACAAATAAATTTTAGAAAAACTTCGTACAGCAGTTCTTCCTGTCTGTGCCAACATTGCTGATAATTGGATTCCGAATCACGATACTGCTCCGTCAGTACAGCAATTTTTAACCTCAAAACAAATTTCACTACTACCACAGCCACCTCATTCACCAGATACCGCTCCGTGCGACTTTTTTCTATTTCCAAGAGTGAAAACGGCGGTCAAGGGACACCATTTTCAAACAACACAAGATGTCCAAAAAACTGTGGCGAGTGTCTTGGAGGATATTACAGAAGATGAGTTCCAGAAATGTTACCATCAATGGCAGAAGTGCTGGAAAAAGCGTGTGCAATCAGAAGGGAACTACTTTGAAGGAGACAAAACTAAACTTGACTAAAGCGGTAAGCAACATTTGTTTCACATCATTCTCATTACTTTATAAATTAGCACAAATACCTCGTCTTAGCCGTAACCTAGCACAGATCTTCATATGAAAGATTCAGCTTATGTACATAAAGCACAAGTCGTTAAAAATATTTTTAGCGAAGAACTGGCGTCAGATTCTCTAAGCGGAAGAGCAACACTTACCCACATGATACAAATGGTTCAAACGGCTCTGAGCACTATGGGACTTAACTTCTGAGGTCATAAGTCCCCTAGAACATAGAACTACTTATACCTAACTAACCTAAGGACAACACACACATCCATGCGAGAGGCAGGATTCGAACCTGCGGCCGTAGCGGTCGCGCCGTTCCAGACTGTAGCGCCTAGAACCGCTGGGCCACCCTCGGCCGGCCATGATACAAAACCTACTACATCTGATAATCAAAACTTTTAAGATAATTTTAGGAACTTAATCTTGGAAATGGAAATTGTGTTACATTATAACACAACTGAGGCTCCTTGCCTCAAAGGAATTGTGCATAATAAGACATGGAGTGAAAAATGTTAACTACGACTAACATGACGTGACATCAGTAAAAAGGTAAACTTCATTTTGACATAATCGTAAGTAACTGACGATATTATAAGGTGATTTCAAACCAGGTCACAGAATTCCCCGACAGCGAACATATGATTCATATGCAAATAAATTTGTGGCATATGAACAGCCGCACTGGTACGTCACACAGTACTGAATATCACGTATTTGCAACTTATTAAATTGTACAACTGTGTAGACAGTGGTTCGGGAAGGGGGCAGAAGGAGATAGTGAGACATATTTATGTGTCCAATATGTTAAAGATCAGAGACACCTGCATTTGAGGTAATCATCCAGTGATCTAAGGGTGATGACACATGGCTACATCATGAACCAACTGAATCACGATTGAATGCAAAATGAGGAAAACATGGAACAAAGATTTCATGTCACTGAACTGATAAACATGGCAGGGTCAATGTTCTTTTACGTCTAACAATCAGCTCTTAAAGACGTCACAGTGTCTGTGACCGGATATTTTAAGGAAGGGTATTAACAATACAGTATCCATTCATAAAAGCATGGCCTACGGTTATCACCGCAGTTTTCCAGCATAATTCATAATTATTCAAAATGGCTCTGAGCACTATGGGACTTAACTTCTAAGGTCATCAGTCCCCTAGAACTCAGAACTACTTAAACCTAACTAACCTAAGGACATCACACACATCCATGCCCGAGGAAGGATTCGAACCTGCGACCCCAGCGGCCGCGCGGTTCCAGACTGTAGCGCCTTTAACCGCTTGGCCACCACGGCCGGCCATAATTATTCACAATGAGGCTAGAAAGACCTACTCAGACTCTCTCATCCAAGTAAACACGTGTGAAACGCTTTTTCAGTTTAATTTATTTTTATTCTGTTTTTTATTTAACTAGCACAACGAATCCCGAAACCAATTACAAGTATAACTGGCCTCATACTTCTACCCATGTAATTCTGTCTGTAGATACCCTACGACCGAAATGCAAAATACAGCAACAATAGTTCAACAGCGCTGTTTTACCACTGAATCTCCGACAAAATAGCAATAGGCTTACATAATTTTAACAATATATAGTGGTTTCACTGCAACGAAGACGCATGAAACATTAATATAATACTACTTTTCAGACAGGATGTACAACTGATCAGGTGAAATAGCTGAAGCTCCAAATAAACTGACAGCTTAAACTTTGTCATTGTGGCATGACCTTTGGACAGTGGACTGTCGACATAATACAATTGGCTCTTACTCTAGATAAAAGTTTTTAATTAGGAAACTTCCTAATACGTAATTTACAAACAGCAGTGTGGAAAAATACCGGGTGTTTATAACTAAAGAGCATTTACTTATGGATGTCCAATGTGGGCTGTAACTATCGTATGGCAGCGAAACTTAGTACATACGCTCCAGCGTTAATGCGGAACCAATTTACGCCGGAAATAAAATTATTTCCAATTCGGCCACCAGACGGAAATCTGGCAGTTTGAGTGAAAGAAAGAAACATAGAAAAGTTTAAAAATGTGATGGACTAGGAATGGGATGTGACCAGAAAATGTCAAACATGTGAGATAGGCGTAATGTTGATTTTATTATTAACCGCCGCTTACACAGATCGTTCAATATGACCACTGGAGACTTCGACAAGATGTCGCATCCATAAAACGCTCGCAGCAGTCCCAGTGGAATCTGAGCAACGTGATGTTGCATACTGGCCTAAAGATGAGGTAGATGCTTTCTTTTAGACAACCCCTGAGCCAAAAGTCACATGTATTCAGATCAGGTGATCTTGCAGGCCATGCATTGGAAAATCTCTGAACATAAAACGTTCGTGGAAGAATGCATTAAGCAGATATTTAACTAGGCGAGTGGCATGATGGTGTTACCCAAACTTGCATGAAAACAGTGTTTTGCACAACGAAGACTCGATAATGTGCATAAGGCACGGTACTCCTGACAGGCCCTCTGAGTGTATTCTCTTCGAAGAAGAACGGCCCGACAGTAAATGTGCTTGTGAATCCACACCGCAGAGTCACAAACGCCGAGTGCAATGTCTGTTCGTGCACAGCACTGGGTTTAACAGTACCCCCACGTTCTGCAGTTCTATGTATTGACTGCGTCCCGTAGTGTAAAATGTGCTGCTTTCCTCCATAGAAAATTGCCCGGAAACATGTCGTCAACTTCGATTGGCACCAAAAGCCGAATAGCAAGTGCAGAACGTTGCTTCAGATCACGAGGCTTCGATTGCTGGGCATTGTATGGGTAAAATTTTAAAAAAAGACGGCAAAATCTTTCATACTGTTGACCATAGGATACACGGTTCTCGTGACACTACACCGGCATTAGCACAACACGGGGCATGTGCTACACGGTTAGATACAGCTACAGGAGCTTAGTAACTTCCACCTGTATAGGACGCTTTCTTCTTCCAGGTGTCCGCCTCGATAGCTGAGTGGTGGACTGGGTGTTGTGCCGGCACGGTAGCTCAGTGTGTTTGGTCAGAGATCTGGCTGGTCTCTGTAATAAATGAACTGAGTGCAGGCTCAACAACGATCATCAGTGGATATCATGTGACGTCCGCTACGACCAAATACAACGAACAAAATGCAAAAAAAAAAAAAAAAAAAAATTTAAAAAAAGTTGTCAGCGCGACAGAATGCCATGTAAAGGGGCCTGGGTTCGATTCCGTGTCGGGTCGGTGATTTTCTCCTCTCAGGTTCAAAAATGGTTCAAATGGCTCTGAGCATAGTGGGACTTAACTGCTGTGGCCATCAGTCCCCTAGAACTTAAAACTACTTAAGCCTAACTAACCTAATGACATCACACACATCCATGCCCGAGGCAGGATTCGAACCTGCGACCGTAGCGGTCGCGCGGCTCCGGACTGTAGCGCCTAGAACCGCTCGGCAACTCCGGCCGGCCTCCGCTCAGGGACTGGGTGTTGAGTCGTCTCCATCATCGTATCACCCCCAACGACGCGCAAGTCGCCGGTGTCAGCTAAGAAGACTTCTACCAGACGACCGGTCTACCGACGGGAAGCCCTAGCCACCCGCCTTTTCATTTCTTCTAGGTGCCACACAAAGCACAACCACGTTTCCGAATTTCATTATCATCTCCTTTAAACCATTTACTGACATAGGGCCTCTCCTCAGACCTTTGGTCGGCGATACACTCTCAATGCAGCACTGTAACTGCTGGGGTCCGTATGAAACAATTTCACTAACAGCTCAAGGTCTCTCTTCTCGATAGCCATACCGTTAACTCCAGTTGTGACTTGTAAAATGACAGCGCAGATGTCTTACCACCATATAAACAGTGCACCGCGTCAGATTCACCCCTGGTGGTCAAAAGTAGAATAAATTTTTTTCCAGAGTAAATCAAATCCACATTAACGCATTAGCATAATACCAAGATTCTAGCCGCGCGCGGTAGCCGTGCGGTCTTCGACGTCTTGCCACGGCTCGCCCGCCTGTCCCCATCGGCGGTTCGAGTCCTCCCTCGGGCTTGGGTGTATGTGCTGTCCTTAGCTAAGTTAGTTGAAGTTAAATTAAGTAGTGCGTAAGCTTAGGGACCGATGGCCTCAGTAGTTTGTTCGCATAAGAACTTACCACAAATTTCCAAGTTTTACCAATATTCGCTGCCGTACGATTATTATCGCCCACACTGGACCTCAGTGAGTAGCTGGACTTTCATTATAAACACCCGGTAAAAGAAACTTACGCCATCTTGTGCCAGAGGACGACATCAGCTGATATAATGATAAAAGAGTTTCTGCCTTCTAAGATGAGTATCATCTACATCAGGGCTTCCCAACCTTTTCAGCTGGCGGACCCCTTCTTCAGTCGAAAATCCATGATGGACCCCTAGTCAGTCAAGAGCACAGTAAGTTTAAATTTCAGAGCGAAATATCAGAACGTCAAAAATCGACTTATGAAATAGCTAGTGCACTGACAAAGCAAGTTTAACATTTAATGGTGCCTGGGGCCGCATACTTGCCAGCGAGCGGTGTGATTGTTCGACAAAGCTCGCTCCGCGCAGGCGTAAAAGGTTTCAGCGCATCTAGCGCCGTGAGCCGGCGGACAAACGACCCCCGTATTGTTGCGAAACAGTCGATCAGAGAAGCCGCATTCTCCGGCACTAAACTGTGTATGCTTTCTCACTTAGGAACCGCAAAGGCTGCTTGGGAATACGACCTGTAGTAAAAGTACACGTGTTTTTCACACGAAAAAAAATAGTGATGAATTTGATTTTCATATTTTTATTCAATAATTTTACTCATTATTTTACACGATTTGGTGAAAGGTGGCCGCGGACCCCCTAGAAAGAGCCAGCGGACCCGTAAGGGGTCCTCGGACCACGCGTTGGGAAGCCCTAATCTACATGGTAGCCTTTTACTGGTCATTTACAGAAACTAAGAGCGCACGTTTCGACTGTCAAGTAATTTTGATTAGTGGGAGGAGAAGAAGAGAAATCGGAAGGATGTGACTAACTGTTCAGTTCGCAGGGTGGCTCCTTTGTAGTGCCGAGCGGTACAGTTGTTTTTCCCGCCACCAGAGACTCATTTTGACTGGAGTGTCGCACTGGATCCGCGAGAGTGGGAATTGTGCTTTGACATGAATGCTGGGAGCACTGATGTGACTGAGCGGGTGGTAATCACGGAGTCGGTCGGTCGGTACATGGTGAAGAAAGAGTGATTTTCGGGCAGAGACAAGAGCGAGGACGTCTCGCGTAGCTGGTGCTCTGCAGTAGGGTCAGCGAAACGTCACTAGAGTGAGCACGGGGCTTGACTACTGTGTGAATACAACAGCCTGATGAAGCAGCAAGTGTGTTCCCACGGTTGGACGGACAGCGGGCCCAGTGGAAGTAGAAAAAGGGGCTTCTGCTCGTCAGTAGATGCACTGACTGGGTGCTTTTGCAGCTGACAGACGCACCCTGGAGGTTTTATGGTTGATATAGCGCAATGTGTTTGATTTACGAGAGGTGCGTTGGGTGTATTTATTATTAAAAATGTTCCGCACGGAAGTCCGTGGTTGTCGTGTGACAAGTTGTGTGTGTTTATTGATGGCGCATGGGGCCTACAGGTGTGTGTGCCGTAAACGAGAGGTGTGTTGTTCAAGTGATTAAATTACACGCATTGTGCGTGATTTATTGTATTAAATCAAAAGTGTTTGAACTAAGTTGTGAGAGCAGCTCAGCTGACGCCACAAATTGTACTAAGAATTCATCTTGTTATTTGTTCTATGTACTAATATAAGAATTTATCAAGGCATAGGAAATTTGGCAGAGCGTTGTGGACAGTGTATTGTGATAGCTGTCTGGTAGTAGATCTGGGTCTAGATACGCATTATGTAACTGACCCTAGTGCCGAAATTGTTTTGCCATCTTTTGTTTGATTGCAGTTTGTCTCCATTATTATTACAGTGTGTGGCAGAGGACCATGAATTAGAAAGTGTTAATGCTGTTGCCCAGTTATGTATCTTAGGGTAATGTTGGAGTTTAATTTCGTTTCGTGTATGAAAGATATTTTATTGCATCAATCGAGTCCTCCTTTTGGATCTTTACGGGTTACAGATAAGGTTGCCACCTTTGTCTTTCAGAAATCCAGGAGGTGAAATAGGAAATCAATAAAATCAAATATGTTTTTATTTAAGGCTACAGGATGATTAAAAAAGAAAGAATAGATTTCAGTTGTTTGTTACAGACAAAATATAAAAGATAGGCACACATTGCGCATGTCACTAGGTAGGGGAATGTTGAAAGTTATGACAGAACTGCTCTCTTGTTTATTTGTAGCAACATGGCGAGTACACCCTAACAGAAATAATTTTATGCTTTGGAATTTGAGCGAATTTGATCCATTGTTCAAGAGCAGCGTGCATTCTGTCGTCAATTCAGTAAGAAACCGCCTCTGCACAAGCGGAGTTATGACCGGCATACAAAATTCTTGGAAGGTGGTTGCATTTGCAAAGGGAAGTGTACTGGTCGGCCATGCACGTCTGGTGAAAATCTCGAGTGTACCCGAGATAAGTTCCCACGAAGCCCTCGGACGTCCACAAGACGGGCAGACCAGGAAATGGTGTGGCGTGATGTGAAACGATGTCTGCGTATGAAGCCTTACAAGTTGCAGTTACTGCAAGAGCTGTGTCCCGGCGACCGTAACAGAAGGTATGAATTTTGTGTTGCAGTTCTCCAGGATATGACAGAAAACACTTTCTCCTACCGATTCATCTGTTTGGACAGACGTGTCAGCAATCGGGTAAATTAATCGCAATAATGTAAGAATTTGGGGTCACGAAATCATGATGTCGTCGTCGAACATGAAAGAGACTCACCGAATCTGAATATATTTTATGACGTTTCTGTTTACAATGTTTATGAACCTTTCTTTTTTGCGGAGGAACTTGTGACAGGAATGTATACCTAGACATGGTGTAATTTCACCAAGAGTCCAATTACTTCATTTTTGCGCATGATGCACCGCGCCTCATTTTCACCTTCAAGTGAGGCGTTATCTTAACACCATCCCACAAAGTTGGATTGGAAGAGATGGACAACAGGATCTTGTTCATTGTTTTTGGTCTCCCACGTGACCAGACCTACACCTTGCAATTTTCTTCTGTGGGGATACATAATAGACAATGTCTTCACCCAACTTACGACAGCTACCCTCAGTATCTGAGAAACTGAATTGTTGAAGCTGTCGATTCAATAAACAGGGACGTGTTGACACACGTGTGTAATGAAACGGATTACCGTTCCGATTATTCTCTAGCCACTACTGGCTTGTTTGGAGTGTATGGTACAGTGTCTGTGCCAACATAAAATTCTTCCATTCAGTGGCATGTGCAATGTATTTCTGTCTTTCACAGTGTGTCTACAAACAACATCTGAAACCTACTTTTTCTTTTGAATCACCCTGTATATTTATTTTCACTGTGTGGAGCTTGTAATGGCTTTGGATTAGAACAGTAAAATAATAAAAATCTTTACTGGTGAATTCAAAGTTAGTGTGGATAGGTAGGATGCTGTCATGACATTGTGTGATAATACAAAGTTAAGTGCTTTTGGTATAACTAATCTTTTTTCTTGTGGTCTCTTACATTATACAATCAGGTGACAACGTCATTGTGTAAGTAGGCTGTTTAGGTTTTCTTATTGGTAACGCCACGTAGCGCTCTGTATGAAAATCACAGGCTGTGCTGTGTGCAGTCTGTGGCTAGTTTGCATTGGTGTCTGCCATTGTAGTGTTGGGCAGCTGGATGTTAACAGCGCTTAGCGTTGCACAGTTGGAGGTGAGCTGCCAGCAGTAGTGGATGTGGGGAAGTGAGATGGCGGATTTTTGAGAATGGATAATCTGGAGGTGTGTCCATCAGAAACAGTAGATTTGTAAGAATGGATGTCATGAACTGCTATATATATTATGACTATTAAGGTAAATACATTTTTGCTCTCTATTAAAATCTTTCATTTTCTAACTATGCCTATCAGTAGTTAGTGCCTTCCGTAGTTAGAATCTTTTATTTAGCTGGCAGTAGTGGCACTCGCTGTTTTGCAGTAGTTCGAGTAACGAAGATTTTTGTGAGGTAAGTGATTTGTGAAACGTATAGGTCAATGTTAGTCAGGGCCATTCTTTTGTAGGGATTACTGAAAGTTAGACTGCGTTGCTCCAAAAATATTGTGTGCCAGTTTAAGCACAGTCTTGTACAATTTTTCTAAGGGGACGTTTCATATGGCGACCCTGCCAGGATACCTCACTGGAATCTTCTGATTTTTTCTTGTAGTTTGTGTAATTAGTGTAGCTATTGTTTGTTGCTAGTGCGAAATTATAGAGAGACTTTCCTTTGTAGTCGTAGTTTTTCATTGTTGTACAGTAAAACAATTGTGGCATGCATGTAGATTTGCTCCAAGTATTTTGCAGCTACTCTTGCAATTAACTAGATATTATTTTCAGTGCTATGTTAATGTGTTTCCTTATTTTGCTCTTCAAATTGTGCTTTTCTGTGTTGTTGTGTGAAATATTGTGACAATAATGGCGTGTGAAAAACGTAATACTAGGCTCCAAAGTAAACTGAGAAATGACAGTGAAGACGAAAGCAGTGTGTTAGCGCCACCATGCAATGAATTAACTAATGTGCAAACTAGTAATTTGGTAATTGTGCATAGGGAAATGGAGCGGGCGGCAAATAGTGGTGTAGACAGTGAAACAAGTAGTGAACAGGGAAGCATTATCGATCGATCGGTCGGCAACAGCTCGCCTCAGGAATCCGAAATGACAGAACTCAATATTGCAAATACTGTAGACTCAGGTTTTGGGTCCTCACCGTTTTCTCAGATAAGTCAAGACACATTTTCTGCTCGTCAGAATGTAAATTTTGCTGGTGCAAATGCACTGCTGAGAAGCGGATTCCAGACACTAATACATTATTATTGCAATTAATGCAGCAAATGAAACAAAATAAGAGACAAACACAGCAACAGTTAGACACAATGGAACAAAATCTTCAAAAGTTAGACACAGTGGACTAACACCAGAGACAAATATAGCAACAGTTAGACAGAATGGAACAAAATCAGAGACAAACACAGCAAAAGCTTCAAAAGTTAGACACCACACTTGAACAAACACGTGAAGATTTAACTACTGAGTTACATAAAATTGAATCGAAATGTCAAAAAGTCTGTAATGACGTAAAAACACAAATTTGTGAGTATTTTCAACCTATTTTTTCGCAGCATGAAAATGCATCACAGAATCACGAAGCAGCCATAAAAGAAATGCAAACTATTGTTCACGAAAATCGTAAGACCTTGCAAGCTAAAATTGACTCAGTTGCATCTACCGATTCGGTTACGCAACTTACAAAAACTCAGGAAAACTTAAAGGACACAATAGATACTCTGAAAATTGGTTCATAAAGTCACATGGAGGAAATTAGTTCACTATCAGAGAAAGTAGTCGAACTTTCGGATCAGCTAAATAATTTATCTACGAAGGTAGATGATAATCTGAATGACGCAACACCGGTAGTCTTTAATGACACAGAAGAGTACGAAAAAATTTGGAAATTCAAACAAAATCAGAATCAAATTAATACACAACACCAAAGAGAAATCCAGGAAGTACAAGATCAGCTGACACAGGTAATACAAAAATTACGTATTTCAGAGGACACTCAACGCTTCAACACGGGAAGAGGGACTTAGAAATACGGAAAAGCTGCAAAATAATAACACAGCGCATTTCGGAAATTATGAAAGAAATTTGCAAGGTGCACCGAATTTTGAAATGCAACCGCCGAAACGACGCAACAATGACCGACATGCGACTCGCCGACACGATGATTTTGACTATAAGCTGTTCATTACTACACTCAAATTCAAAACATTTAAGAATTCTGGCAATGACATTCATCCACAAGCGTGGCTTCATCAGTTCTCTCATTGTTCCCCCCCCCCCCCCCCCCCATCTGGTCATTAGAGCACAGATTAGAATTTATGTGTGGCTATTTAGAGAATGAACCAGCTGTGAGAATGCGATCAGTCATTCACGATTGCCACAGTAAAGGAGAATTTTATCATGCCTTCCTCTCAGCATATTGGTCTCAAGCTACACAAGACCAAGTAAAACATAGCATCATAATGATGAAACATTTCGAACTATCTGAATTTTCCAGTCTCGTGAAATATTTTGAAGACATGTTGCACAAGAATCAGTACCTGTCAAATCCATACAGCCCCTCAGAACTCATCCGCATTTGCTTAATCAAATTACCTGAACATTTACGACATATTATTTTGGCAGGATGTTGCAAAGACGACATTGAAGCTTTTCAGGGACTCTTACAGAAATTAGAAATTGACACCGACAGTCGCAGAACGCGAAAACAGGAACACAACAATTACAGGTCACACCAATCGCAATTCCGTGATGAAAGAAATAATAACTGTACAACCGTTGGCAGAGTAGTAATAATTACAGGGAAAGATCACCTCTCCGCGGTAGTGACTATCACAGAGACAATCAGAGAAACAGACAATATGGGAACCAAAATAATTATTATCAAGAGAGACAGAATAACTTTAGACGCAACGGTCCAGCGCGCAGTTACGATTCAGGGAGAAATTCTCCACCATGTGACCGACAAGAAAGAAACTATGGAATCTACCGACATGACGACAGACGATATGATCGTAACGACAGACCAGAATTGCATCAGAACTGGCGCGATTCAAACAGGGCAGGACCCTCTCGACAAGGTGAATTAGTAGAAGTCAGGTCTCCAAATCCCAATAACGACGCGTGCCAACAAAGAGACAATAGGCAATGACTCATACCGCTGGCAGCCACAAAACGTACTTATGAAACTGACGACGCAGCTGCCGTAGCTAGTAATTACGTAAAAATGGATGACATTAGGGACATCTTACTCCAGGAACACGACGTAAAACATAACAACATTGCATATCCTGTGATTCACATTTCAGTAAATGACGTAAAATTTACGGCAGTACTGGACTCTGGCAGCCCCATTTCAGTAATTAGTGAAACAGCCTTTAGCTAATGCAACAAATCGAACGATTGCCCCACACTTCCGTTACGTAAGATTAAATTACAAGGTGCGATCGTTGGAAAAAGTGCAGATGTACGCCAACAAACCAACGTAGAATTCTTATGTCAAAGCCACAGTTTCTCTATGAACTTCCTTATCGTTCCATTATTGTCAACAGCAATTACATTAGGAGTAGACTTTTTGAATGAATTCAAAGCAATCTTAAACTTTCACGATTCTGAAAGAAGGTAAGTCAATAGCTCTGAAATTTGAAGGTTGGCTCTCAAACTATGACGAGGAAATTAATCGGTTCTACCTACTGTTAGACAACAGTTCGGAATTTTCTATGGAACTAGACACTAACAATCACTCTGCAAGTACTGACAGGAATGATATTGACGACATATTTTAAAACTAATGAGTTAATTCAGAATATAATCCAAACAACTGAGAATTGTAATGACACTGATAGGCAGGACCTTTTTGAGATTTTGCAAGCACATTCCACAGTTTTTACTCACAAAACAGGAACAATCAAGGGATTTCTATACCAATTTCGTGTTCGTGAGCATACTAAATTTTGTGTTAGACCATACGCAATTCCAGCACATTATAGGGACCGTGTTAGAACAGAAATACAATCTATGCTTGACGAGGGCATTATTGAGCCTGCAGTAAGCTCATACAACAATCCATTACATGTTGTTGAGAAGAAAAATGGATCGATCAGACTTGTCTTCGATTCGAGACAAATCAATACTATCATTATTCCTGAAACAGACAGGCCGCAAACGATGGAAGAACTTCTTCAAAATTTCAATGGTGTAAAAGTGTTGTCTTCTATTGATCTCAGATCCACCTTTTATCAGATCGAACTTCATCCAGAATGTAGAAAATACACAGCTTTTCTTTGTTTCGGCGTTTGTTATCAATTTCGGAAACTTCCTTTTGGTTTGAACATTTCTTCGGCAACATTCATTCGCGGGCTAAATTCCATACTACCTGAGTTCTTAAAACGTCACATCACCTTATACGTGTATGATATTCTGATAGCAGAAGCCTCATGGGAACAACGTAATCGCATCCTCAACAGTTTGTTACGTATTTTTGCAGTATCTGGAATCACAGTTAACTTGGAAAAGTCTGAATTCGGTAGGTCAAAGGTGAGGTTTTTGGGACATATTATTTCTTCTGAAGGCATTCAGCCGGATCCTGAAAAGTTAGAAGCAATCAGAGCCATTCCAGTTCCATCCACAAAAAAAACAAGTCCGCTGTTTTCTAGGTCTCGTAAATTTTTACCGTCGTTTTCTGAATATGCAAATTCTAGTTACACCAAAACTTTGTTCTCTCACTGGAAAAAATACTACTTAGAACTGGGACGAACAAGCACAGTTGGAATTCAATTCTTTGAAAGAATCGCTACTTAACGCGCCAATACTAGCTCATCCAGATCTGTCACAAGATTTCTGCCTTAGCACGGATTCTTCTAAAGTCAGTCTTGGTGCCAATTTATTTCAAGAATCCATAGAAAATGACACTACTGTTCAGAAAACCATTGCTTTTGCTAGCCGACTGCTAACAAAATCTGAAAAAAATTATGCCGTTACTGAATTAGAAGCTTTAGCTATCGTTTGGGCATTTAACAGATTCCGTTTCTTTCTTTCTGGCAAGCACGTAAAAGTATACAGTGATCATCGTGCATTACAATTTCTTATGTCTTCAAAATTAAATCATGACAGGTTAAAACGTTGGGCATTGTTTCCGCAAGAATTCCGCTTCACAATAGTCTACATTCCCGGCAAGGAGAACATTGTTGCGGACGCACTGTCACGCGCACCAGCTGGGCTTGAGAAAAGTAACAAGAAGTCAACCTCGAGAAAAATTTCAGTATTATTTACATTCAGAAAGTCGCCTTTGAAAACTTCATCACCACATCTTTAAAGGACATTGCTCATGAGCAAGATAAATATCCGATTTGGAAAGACATCAAAAGTAAATGGCATGATAAGACGCACTCTCAGATTCGGCATTATTATCTGGTTAGAAACAACATACTCTTCAAACGCTGTACTGTTGATGACAAGCTATGTGTACATTGCATTCCAGACGATTTTGTTAATAAGCTCATTTGGTACATTCATTACAGCTACGCACATTTTGGTCCACGAAAATGTTATCATATTCTTCGAACGACTTGTTATTTTAACAGTATGGAAAATAGAATTCGAAGAGTCGTGTCTATTTGTAAACTTTGTCAAAAGGCGAAACCATCTACTATCTCACATCGTGCTCCGTTGTTTCCTATCATTCCTTCTAAATTAAAGGAATTTGCTGCAGTTGATCTCTTGGGACCCCTTGTCAGAACTTCGAATGGATTTTCGTACGTTCTAGTCGCTGTTGAACTTACTTCAAAATTTGTTTCTTTCACTCCGTTATGTAAAGCCACTGGACGGTCTGTATCCAACGCCTTTGTTAAAAATTTCTTATGTGAAGTTGGCCACGTTGCTAAAGTCATTTGAGATAACGGACCGCAATTCAGATCTGCTGTTTGGTCACGCATGCTTCGGAACCATAAAATCACACCTGTTTTTATTTCGTTGTACTCACCACATTGTAACCCGTCTGAACGGATTATGAAAGAAATCAATAAGCTTTGCAGACTTTATTGTCACAGAAAGCATCAGCATTGGCACAGATATTTACACTTATTTCAAAATGTGCTGAATGAAATTCCTCATGACTCCACTGTTTTACCACCTACTCTTGTGCTGAAGAATGAAGAACCACCGAACAGAATCAGAGAGCTTGTACCTTTCCCGAATACACGTAAACTTCGACACAAAGACTTAATTGATTTGGCTATTAAAAATATAAAATCTGCAGCAGACAAAAGAAAAAAACTACACGGTAAAGCAAATGCAAAGAAATTATATATTGGTCAGAAAGTTCTCATTAAAGCTCGTTCATTGTCACATAAGAAGAAACACTTGAGTCACAAATTCTTTCTGATTTACAATGGACCTTACGGAATCCGACATATACCACATGATAATTGCGTTGAAGTTGAAACTCTGCATACTAGGAAGAGTGAAGGGTTGCACCACATTTCACGTGTAAAACCGTTTATTGAGAGACAATCTGTTTCTTCTTTTCATTTAGTCTTTACTATAAAATTTTTCACTTCACGTTACTAGTACTTTTTGTCACACTTATAAACTGTTAACAAGTAACTATGTTTTAAAATAAACTATCCAGTCTATAACCTAGGGAACATATTTAGACAGTAATTACGAATGCATTGTTATAGTGAACAGACGACACAGTGTTATTGTGTGTGTACATTCTTGCTTGTTAGTGCCACAATTACATAACGACCATAAGGGTCACATACTTAGAACATGTACCGGTACTGATAATGAGATTTTAATGCAACATTTTGGTTTATTTGAAAATACATTCTGGATTTAAAGTACTTTCTGAGAGATATCAGATGACACAGTGGTTAGTTTATTTGACAGCTACACGATTATATCACGACGCTACTAATGAGTGACACAATTTATATTATTGCTTTTGCGCTGTATCTGTTTTATATCTGCACAGTTTTTCTGTATTATTCTGGAAAGTAAAGCATGTTTTAGTAGTAACTTTTGTGGTATAGCTGCAATGAGACAGCCTTTTTCGTAGCACAACAATACGTTACATTATAGTACTTTCTTGATCACGGTAAGGTACATAATAAGTACGATATCTATACGCAAAGCATTTCACTTTCGTTTATGATGAGGTAAGTTCATTGACTTCAGCAGAACTTTGCTTACAGAGGACGATAACTACGACAGTTCCGCAGAATTATCTTACACCAAGACGCACATTTAGCGCTACAGGACACGCATTTCAGTGATTAATTTTGTACTTAAACCATTTACTTTTTAAGATTTTTGAATTACAAAGAAAGTTTTACGTGATACATTTCATTCCATTGCTGTAATCTGTAACACCTGAGGGTATAATTACATTTATCCTCAGGGGGTACAAGCTTACTTAGTGTACCATGTGTGTGGCAAGCACAAGGAGCCCTAGCTAATATGGTATTTGCTTATACAACTTTACACATCGGTACCATATTTCTCCAACACAGAATTACACAGCTACCTGATTATTTAACAGAGACACAAACATTTTTTTACTACATCAGTGACACATGTTTACGCAATTACACAGTTGGGTAACTTCACACTTACGAAATTGTGTTTTGTCTGTACTTTGTGAACTGTTCATATTTTTTTGGAACCATTGTGATAATATGAGAGCTTAGAATGATATATTTGGTAAGGGATCATGATTTTTTAAGTACGTTTGAGGTGGATGACTTTATTGAAGGTCTTGAAATTATTGAAAGAAGCTGCAACGATTTTGATATTTGATTGATCTGTTATGATGTTGTTATTGCGATGACGATGTGTATTATGCTGTTGAGGTACGTTTATGATCAATAAGCTGAGAATCTTACTTTAGAGAGTTATGAAATGTGTGTACATGCGTGAATGTATCACAATGCCGCCAAAAATTTTTTGGACTCTGTTATATTGATAGGATTTTGTTTCTACACATTTGTAACGCAAATTCTCGACCTGTGAAATTTTTATATGAGACTGTCACTGCTGCCGTAAATATTTCGGTAAGAAAGTTAAGTGACCACCTTCACTTAATGCGTCGTGGGCACCCAGCTGCGCGACAATCGTCTGGAAAAAAGCCATTAGTGTGTGCCTTTCAGGGGCCATTATCTTCGCTATTGACATTTCTTTGTAGAAAGCATCGCAAATCCGACACGCTCAAACTTGAAAACATATGATTATACTGTGGAGCTTTTAATTTATTATATTTACTTAAATGCCTAATGAGTGTGCTCCCTGCCGCCGTTGAATAAGCAGCTGAGCAGCAAGTCGTATACTCCTAGCTCACTCGTTTGTTACATAGTTTAATTCTTAATTTCTTTGCGTGTTTTTGGTACTTGCATTGTTTAATTCATAAATTTTGGGCGTATTATAGTATTTGAGAGTTGTAGCATCGCGTTTTAGTACCTGAATAGTGTAAATTCGCGTAGTCGTTTGTCTACTGTTTTTGTTTTGAACGGCCAGTGTCGGTTGGTCACAGTCAGTGTGCTCCCTGCCGCCGTTGGATAAGCAGCTCAGCAGCAAGTCGTATACACCTAGCTCACTCATTTGTTACATAGTTTAATACTTAATTTCTTTGCGTGTTTTTGGTACTTGCATTGTTTAACTCATAAATTTCGGGCGTATTATAGTACTTAAGAGTGTAGCATCGCGTTTTAGTACCTGATCAGTGTAATTTCGCTTAGTCTCCTCCCGCCGCCGAGCAGTGTGAGCAGTGCGCAAGTAGCAGCATTACTGCATTTACTAGGCAATCTTGTATTTTAATAACCGTTTAAATTTTGTCGATTTGTTTGCGCTCTCTGTAGATTAGTTCAGACGTTCTTTGCAAAACAGTTTTTAGCATGGATAGGGACTGCAACTGCTGTGTTCGGATGCAGGCTGAGTTGGCATCCCTTCGCTCCCAGCTTCAGGCAGTGTTGGCTTCGGTCGCAAAGCTTGAGGCTGTTGCCAATGGGCATCACTGTGGGGGTCCGGATCGGGGTTTGTCGGGGACGGCCAGCTCGTCCCACGCATCCCCTGATCGGACTACGACTGTGGTTGCCCGGGATACTGCCCGCACTGAGGCTGATCCCTCACCTGTGGTAGAGTGGGAGGTCGTTTCAAGGTGTGGCAGGGGGCGAAAGACATTCCGGAGGGCTGAACGGAAAGCCTCTCCAGTTTGTCTGACGAACCGGTTTCAGGCTCTGTCTCAGGCTGATACTGATCTTCTGCCGGACTTGGCTGCTTGTCCTGTTCCAGAGGTTGCCCCTCAGTCTGCAAGATCCGGGCAGTTGCAGAGGGTGGGCTTACTGGTAGATGGGAGCTCCAACGTCAGGCGCGTAATGGGGCCCCTTAGGGAAATGGCAGCAAGAGAGGGGAAGAAAACCAATGTGCACTCCGTGTACATACCGGGGGAGTCATTCCAGATGTGGAAAGGGTCCTTCCGGATGCCATGAAGGGTACAGGGTGCACCCATCTGCAGGTGGTCGCTCATGTCGGCACCAATGATGTGTGTCGCTATGGATCGGAGGAAATCCTCTCTGGCTTCCGGCGGCTATCTGATTTGGTGAAGACTGCCAGTCTCGCTAGCGGGATGAAAGCAGAGCTCACCATCTGCAGCATCGTCGACAGGACTGACTGCAGACCTTTGGTACAGAGCCGAGTGGAGGGTCTGAATCAGAGGCTGAGACGGTTCTGCGACCGTGTGGGCTGCAGATTCCTCGACTTGCGCCATAGGATGGTGGGGTTTCGGGTTCCGCTGGATAGGTCAGGAGTCCACTACACGCAACAAGCGGCTACACGGGTAGCAGGGGTTGTGTGGCGTGGGCTGGGCGGTTTTTTAGGTTAGATGGCCTTGGGCAGGTACAGAAAGGGCAACAGCCTCAACGGGTGTGGGGCAAATTCAGGACATGCGGGGACCAAGCAGCAATCGGTATTGTAATTGTCAACTGTCGAAGCTGCGTTGGTAAAGTACCGGAACTCCAAGCGCTGATAGAAAGCACCGAAGCTGAAATCGTTATAGGTACAGAAAGCTGGCTTAAGCCAGAGATAAATTCTGCCGAAATTTTTACAAAGGTACAAACGGTGTTTAGAAAGGATAGATTGCAGGCAACCGGTGGTGGAGTGTTCGTCGCTGTTAGTAGTAGTTTATCCTGTAGTGAAGTAGAAGTGGATAGTTCCTGTGAATTATTATGGGTGGAGGTTACACTAAACAACCGAACTAGGTTAATAATTGGGTCCTTTTACCGACCTCCCGACTCAGCAGCATTAGTGGCAGAACAACTGAGAGAAAATTTGGAATACATTTCACATAAATTTTCTCAGCATGTTATAGTCTTAGGTGGAGATTTCAATTTACCAGATATAGACTGGGACACTCAGATGTTTAGGACGGGTGGTAGGGACAGAGCATCGAGTGACATTATACTGAGTGCACTATCCGAAAATTACCTCGAGCAATTAAACAGAGAACCGACTCGTGGAGATAACATCTTGGACCTACTGATAACAAACAGATCCGAACTTTTCGACTCTGTATGTACAGAACAGGGGATCAGTGATCATAAGGCCGTTGCAGCATCCCTGAATATGGAAGTTAATAGGAATATAAAAAAAGGGAGGAAGGTTTATCTGTTTAGCAAGAGTAATAGAAGGCAGATTTCAGACTACCTAACAGGTCAAAACGAAAATTTCTGTTCCGACACTGACAATGTTGAGTGTTTATGGAAAAAGTTCAAGGCAATCGTAAAATGTGTTTTAGACAGGTACGTGCCGAGTAAAACTGTGAGGGACGGGAAAAACCCACCGTGGTACAACAACAAAGTTAGGAAACTACTGCGAAAGCAAAGAGAGCTCCACTCCAAGTTTAAACGCAGCCAAAACCTCTCAGACAAATAGAAGCTAAACGATGTCAAAGTTAGCGTAAGGAGGGCTATGCGTGAAGCGTTCATTGAATTCGAAAGTAAAATTCTATGTACCGACTTGACAGAAAATCCTAGGAAGTTCTGGTCTTACGTTAAATCAGTAAGTGGCTCGAAACAGCATATCCAGACACTACGGGATGATGATGGCATTGAAACAGAGGATGACACGCGTAAAGCTGAAATACTAAACACCTTTTTCCAAAACTGTTTCACAGAGGAAGACCGCACTGCAGTTCCTTCTCTAAATCCTCGCACAAACGAAAAAATGGCTGACATCGAAATAAGTGTCCAAGGAATAGAAAAGCAACTGGAATCACTCAATAGAGGAAAGTCCACTGGACCTGACGGGATACCAATTCGATTATACACAGAGTACGCGAAAGAACTTGCCCCCCTTCTAACAGCCGTGTACCGCAAGTCTCTAGAGGAACGGAGGGTTCCAAATGATTGGAAAAGAGCACAGATAGTCCCAGTCTTCAAGAAGGGTCGTCGAGCAGATGCGCAAAACTATAGACCTATATCTCTTACGTCGATCTCTTGTAGAATTTTAGAACATGTTTTTTGCTCGCGTATCATGTCATTTCTGGAAACCCAGAATCTACTATGTAGGAATCAACATGGATTCCGGAAACAGCGATCGTGTGAGACCCAACTCGCCTTATTTGTTCATGAGACCCAGAAAATATTAGATACAGGCTCCCAGGTAAATGCTATTTTTCTTGACTTCCGGAAGGCGTTCGATGCAGTTCCGCACTGTCGCCTGATAAACAAAGTAAGAGCCTACGGAATATCAGACCAGCTGTGTGGCTGGATTGAAGAGTTTTTAGCAAACAGAACACGGCATGTTGTTATCAATGGAGAGACGTCTCCAGACGTTAAAGTAACCTCTGGCGTGCCACAGTGGATTGTTATGGGACCATTGCTTTTCACAATATATATAAATGACTTAGTAGATAGTGTCGGAAGTTCCATGCGGCTTTTCGCGGATGATGCTGTAGTATACAGAGAAGTTGCAGCATTAGAAAATTTTAGCGAAATGCAGGAAGATCTGCAGCGGATAGGCACTTGGTGCAGGGAGTGGCAACTGACCCTTAACATAGACAAATGTAATGTATTACGAATACATAGAAAGAAGGATCCTTTATTGTATGATTATATGATAGCGGAACAAACACTGGTAGCAGTTACGTATGTAAAATATCTGGGAGTATGCGTGCGGAACGATTTGAAGTGGAATGATCATATAAAATTAATTGTTGGTAAGGCGGGTACCAGGTTGAGATTCATTGGGAGAGTGTTTAGAAAATGTAGTCCATCAACAAAGGAGGTGGCTTACAAAACACTCGTTCGACCTATACTTGAGTATTGCTCATCAGTGTGGGATCCGTACCAGGTCGGGTTGACGGAGGAGATAGAGAAGATCCAAAGAAGAGCGGCGCGTTTCGTCACCGGGTTATTTGGTAACCGTGATAGCGTTACGGAGATGTTTAATAAACTCAAGTGGCAGACTCTGCAAGAGAGGCGCTCTGCATCGCGGTGTAGCTTGCTCGCCAGGTTTCGAGAGGGTGCGTTTCTGGATGAGGTATCGAATATATTGCTTCCCCCTACTTATACCTCCCGAGGAGATCACGAATGTAAAATTAGAGAGATTAGAGCGCGCACGGAGGCTTTCTGACAGTCGTTCTTCCCGCGAACCATACGCGACTGGAACAGGAAAGGGAGGTAATGACTGTGGCACGTAAAGTGCCCTCCGCCACACACCGTTGGGTGGCTTGCGGAGTATCAATGTAGATGTAGATGTAGATGAAATGATGAGAAACATTTTACATCTATTGTCTTTCTAGTTGAGAGTTTGCTCATTTTGTTTAATATCAAGTTTTTAGCTGCAGCAGCATTGGTTAAAAAAAATTTTATAGACGTACTAATATCACTATTTTCTGTCTACAGACCCAGTAAAGAATGATTTTATGATGTACTTTCGCAGAAAAGAGAGCACAAATGGACATTTCCCGTTACAGGAATTGCAAAAATAATTTTTTGCAGGTAGGTAACTTATCTGCTAGATTAAGTCAAGGTGATGCATCTCTCTAGTGTTAAGATGTGACAAAGGTATTAAACATGGCCATTTTTACTGTAATATTTTTTTCTGCTTGAGCTTTGTCATGTTTAGATATAAGTTATTGCATTTGCTGCTGCTGTTTGCCAGGCATAGTGTTATGAAATTTCACTTTGTATTACTCTGTTAAGCTAGTTTTACTACTGATTTATTTTTCTTGTTGCTGCACATTGGCTCATATTAATTGTAATGTTGCATTTGCTTGGTAATTTAGATTTACTGTAGCTTGCTTTGCCAATTTCCATTTTTTTGTCATTGCTGTTTGTGTTAATTGTTTTGTGCTGCTGCATTGCCTCGTCCCTTAGTTTAGCATCTGAGTTCTGTAGATTTAAGTTAGCTTAAGATGGGGTAGGCTGTATGTGAGAACGAGTTGTGATGAATTGGAAGAACTGCATTGAGAAGCTATAAGAAAATGGTTTGGCCAGAAAAGAATTTTGAAAGAGGATGTGAACAGAATACAGAAAGCATGCTTCCATAGGATTTTTTTTGGTGGAAACAAATGTTGAAATAAGGGGAAAGATCTACAGAACGAAGTTTTGGGTTGGACTGCAGTACCAAATGTCACACTGAAATCGAACCCTGTCTTTCCTTTTGTATTATTCCGCTATGTGTTTATGTACCCTTGTATATTTGTCTTTTTCCTGTCTTTAAGTGTTTAGCTAATAAGATTTATGTTGTAGAATTTTTCCAATAGTATGTTATTTATTTTGTAAAGATGTTTAGACATTATTTATTCTGTTTTGTTTTAATGCTCATGTGTGAAGTTGATGTTTCAAAAGTTATTCTGATCTTTTATGTATTTGCTTATGTCATAATTCCAGTAACACTGATGTATATGTTATTTCGATTCTTCTGTAAAGCCTGCATTACCACAAATGTTATCTGTATTGTTATGTACTTTAATGATGTATTTTGTACATTTGTTATTGTATTCTTATGTTATAAAATTGTAATTGACACCAGTTAATCAAATTAAGTAACTTGTAAGTTACATTTCACTGCACACGTTTCTGTTGGTCATAGTATATGGACAATATGTGAGAAGTAGGGACTGTTAGTGTTTGCACGTGTGTTAATAATTCAGCAAGGGACTGGATATCAGCATTGCTGGTTGTAAGGACGATTCCAAAAACTTTGTTAGTGCACAAGTGGTGGTTTATGGACTTGCTATATTGTCCACAAGACTCTTCGATGGTGATTGTGCACCTGCACAGTTGCAACAGATGGCTGCTGGCCGTCTCTACAAGGACTACAGTGGGTCTGCATCTTTGATGGGCCACCAATGCCATTATCTCTACAAGGACTATAGTGGGTCTGCATCTTTGATGGCCCACCAATACCCTAATCTCTACCAGGACTACAGTGGGTCTACTCTGTGATGACCTACCTATCAATATTCTTCAAAACTTCGACTGACTCTGCGGTGGATTTGCTCTGTTATGGCCCATTACCTATCTGCATGTCGAGAGTCAGCACTGTCTTTCCGTTGGAAGGACAACACTACTTCTTCAAGACTGCATGGAAATCCACTACTTCTGTGTGCATTTTCTTTTACTGCTCAGACTTTGAGAAAACACTGCTATTTTACTGTGATGAACGAACAGGACTGTCTTTACGGACTGTGAGAAAATTTTATCTTTTGACCAACATTGTATCAATAAGTGTGTGCATATGATTTCTTTGTTATTGTAATTGTGAAAATTTTTTTAACAAACATGTATTGGCCAGTGCCCAAAACAATTTGTAAAAATTTTTGTGGAGAGCATGGGGGCTATGTAAGTAGGCTGTTTAGGTTTTCTTATTGGTAACGCCACGTAGCGCTCTGTATGAAAATCACTGGCTGTGCTGTGGGCAGTCTGTGGCTAGTTTGCATTGGTGTCTGCCATTGTAGTGTTGGGCAGCTGGATATTAACAGCGTGTAGCGTTGCGCAGTTGGAGGTGAGCTGCCAGCAGTGGTGGATGTGGGGAAGTGAGATGGCGGATTTTTGGGAATGGATAATCTGGAGGTGTGTCCATCAGAAACAGTAGATTTGTAAGAATGGATGTCATGAACTGCTATATATGTTATGAGTATTAAGGTAAATACATTCTTTGTTCTCTATTAAAATCTTTCATTTGCTAACTATGCCTATTATTAGTTAGTGCCTTCCGTAGTTAAAATCTTTTATTTAGCTGGCAGTAGTGGCGCTCGCTGTTTTGCAGTAGTTCGAGTAATGAAGATTTTTGTGAGGTAAGTGATTTGTGAAACGTATAGGTTGATGTTAGTCAGGGCCATTCTTTTGTAGGAATTACTGAAAGTCAGATTGCGTTGCGCCAAAAATATTGTGTGTCAGTTTAAGCACAGGCTTGTACAATTTTTATAAGGGGACGTTTCAATTGTTAGCGACATGTCAATATATAGATGGTGGTAGTATTGCTTATGAAAAATATAAAAGGGCGATGCATTGGTGGAGCTATCTCTGCACTCAGGTGATCCATGTGAAAAGATTTAACACGACGGAAATTAACGGACTGTGAACACGGAATGTTATTGGAACTAGACGCACGCATGGGAAACTCCATTTTGGAAATCGTTAGGAAATAAATATTCCTAGATTTACAGTATCAAGAGTGAGCTGAGCATATTGCTTCTCACTACAGACAAAGTAGTAGCCGCCGGCCTTCACTTAACGACAGAGATCAGCAACGTTCTGCGTATCGGTGGTAACAGACAAGCAACACTGCCTGAAATAACCATAGAAATAAATATAAGACGTACGACGAACCTATCCGTTGTGACATTGCGGCGAAATTTGGTGTTCGTGATCTGCAGCAGCAGATGACCGACACGAGTGCCTTTGATAGCAGCGCGACATTGTCTGCTGAGACTCTCCTGGGCTCAATACCACATCTGGGGGACACTAGGCGGCTGGAAAACTGTGGCCTGGTCAGATGAGTCTCGATTTCGGCTCGTAGTAGATTATTGTAGAGTTCGAGTGTGGCGCACACCCACAAAGCCGTAACTCTAATTGTCAACAAGGCATTGTAAAGCTGGTGGTGACTCCATAATTGTTAGGGCTGTTTTTAAATGGAGTGGACTGGGTCTTCTGGCCCAAATGAACCTATCTTTGACTGCAAATGGAATAATTAGGAATGAAAGTGCGCCATGTCACCGAGAAACAATTGCATTGGTCTGAAGAACATTCTGGACAGTTCGAACAAATGATTTGACCGCCCAGAAGCTCGAATGTTTAAAGGGCGTAATCAAGAGATCAGTTCTGGCACAAAATCCTGTGCTGGTAACACTTCGCTATTATGGACGGCTGTAGAGGCAGTATGGCTCAATATTTCTGCAAGGGACTTAACGACATCTTGTTGAGTCCACGTCACCTCGAGTTGCTCCACTAGGCAGGGCAAAAGGAGTTTCGATCCGTTATTAGGAGTTATCAGATTAGTTTTGTGATCACTTAGTAATATGCCATTTTTGCACATAAAATCAAGAAAAATAGCAAATTGCTGGCATTCTGTGACTCGTTTTGTGCCTCCTGTAACTTGGCTTGTAACACATGGCCATTCTACTCAGTTCACCAACGTTTTGTTGCATTTTACCCAATTTACGATGCATCTCGTAATCTTGTTTACTCACTTTCCGTATCCATCATGTAGACTGGCTACTTGGATCATTTAATTACTATTTCGCAATAGGGCTGCGTGATCAGTAATTGATGTGAACCGTTTATCAAGCAAGCATCATTGAAAGCAGTTCACCCCAAATAAGAAAGCTAACAACTCTTTCTCCACTGTGTTGCAATTAATTTCTGCTTTACAGAGCTGGAAAGAGGCATAAGCACTTGGTTTATCTCCAGCATCCTAATTACGTCCTATAAAGCAAACCACAACAACATCGTTAGTGTCATAAAACAGAATTTTGTCATATGTTGCGTTGCCGTCTCACATTCTACACTCGAATTCAAAGATATTGTTGTTTTCAAAAACGCGTCAGAGGTACGGTAGCAGTAGGATCATCCTCGACAAATCTGTGATAGTAATTATACAACCCAAGAACGGACTATTTCCTTCACATCTATAGGTGCAAGGAAATTTTCAACCGCTTCTGTGACACGCGAATGTCGTTACGCCTTAATAGAACAATATGTGCTGGCCGGAGTGGCCGTGCGGTTCTAGGCGCTACAGTCTGGAGCCGAGTGACCGCTACGGTCTCAGGTTCGAATCCTGCGTCGGACATGGATGTGTGTGACGTCCTTAGGTTAGTTAGGTTTAATTAGTTCTAAGTTCTAGGCGACTGATGACCTCAGAAGTTAAGTCGCATAGTGCTCAGAGCTATTTGAACCATTTTGAACAATATGTGGTTTAGGTACAGTACCTGAGACGCTGTAAAAGGACATTACCCAGTTTTAAACTAAATGTCCCCCTCGTACCTGTGATAGCACACTTTTCAGCCATTCAGCATGTTCTCCTATTGTCTGTGAAAAAAAAATTATGTTATCAAGGTATACTACACAGACAGCTGGTTTCATGCGTCACTTTATCAAATCTGCAAATAACTGGAAATTAGCGGTTGGATTCCTCAAATCAAGAACCCTACAGAATTTATGTAGAACCTACGCCACAACCAATTCCGATTTAGAACGCAATATGATGCAATATGAATCTGATTATAGCTGAGCTCGAAACAGTGATTCTTACAGTTTCCAAATCTGTCAAGTGCTTCCTCTGTATGAAGCAGGGGGTATGTCAGTGTGCTCACCCTGACAACTTCTTACAAGTCAATGCAAAGGGATAGTTCATTTCACCGTTAACGGACTTCTTGGACTCTGTTATTACAGGGGACGCTCAAAGACTGGAGGGGCTGATTGATTACAGTGTCTAATTGATGCTGCGCACTTTCTTCTACAGCTGATTGCAAATGATAATAATTTTGATATGGCTTTCAAGCTATTGGTCTTCCATTACCTATTGGAATGTTGTTGTATTTCTAAACTACGTCTTGTAAGTATTGTATTAACAGCGAGACATACATTCTCCTATTCATGGCCCCATTCTTTACAAACTTGGAGGCGATTTCAAACTTCATTCTGGCTGGGCAGAACAAATAGAAAGATGGTTGAGCTCACTCTTTAATTTTGGTTATCACCCAGACAACTTTTCCCATACAGCGACATACAGTTTCTAGTTCCTTGGCCTTCAACACTAAAACACGTAGTTTGATGGAAACTCGGGGATAAGCCATTTATAGTGATGTCACTGATCAAAGTGATGTGGTTTATCACTGGATTGGATTGGTCACGTATTTGTAGTGGTGTCACTGATCAAAATTATGTAGTGTTTCACTAAATTGGACAGTTTGTAAGACCCTGAAAGTGATGCAAAGAGTTGTGGCCCGATTTTCCATTGCCTCCATGTCAAAATCATGTTTTCTCCCATAAATTGACAGTTCAACACTATTTATTTCCATCAATTTTTTAATATCGTTTAACCGTAGATAACTTGTCCCTGTAGTAACTTACTCCTCTTTTGTCTGAGTTTCTCTGTGTTATTCTCTTGGAAAACGTGTCAAAGCTGCTCTCGATTTTTAAAGTTTTGGTACATACGTTGTACGTTCAGGCTTCTCTCATTAACTTTAACTGTTCCACGTACAACTGAGCACGTTTGGCTAACATCACAGACGTTCTGCAGGAATATGTTCACCTTCTCAGAAGGAGTCACCAAAGTATAGGGAGTAAAAGTGGTCGCCAGAAAACTGCTCACCATCTAGAATGGCAACGCCTTTTGCTCTAATGCCGGTTCTCACCTTGCTTTCAATGGCAAGATCTGCGGTTCCATCAAATGTTCAGGGATATGACAGAAATAATCATTCCAAGCAAAAAAGTTTAGTAAAAATGGGCTCAGCACATACCTGAAGAGCTACGAGAACTTGTTCATCTTCGCTACTGTGAGGCACATGTTTTCTATTGAACAAATGCTCATGGCTCTTAAAGTATGCATTTTAGATCTCACGTTAGTCAAACATTTTGCTTTGAATAAGCGTTCCTGTCATATCCCTGAATATTGATCATTCCTCCCGGGAGACGCTATTGCATTTCTGGCATGTGCTTTACAGGTAATGTGTTTAAAATACATCTGACGATTCTTATACTATATTTAAACAAGTGCAGCCATATGAAGATGAAGATAATAGCCAATAACAAGTCACGTTAGTAAAACACTGTACATTAAAAGTTTTTACGGCTGGTTGCTATCCTCCTTAAATGAATAATTGGCACGGAGTCTAGCAACATTCAGCATCACTAGAAAAAATTTAAACAAATTATTTTCTTCGTCTTTCATTAATTACCGTATATTGAGAGGAATCCAGGCCCACGTGGAGAAATATCGACAATCGATCGACCTCACATGATCTGCAAAAGGCGTTAAGTCGTGGCGGGTGACCGACGAGTAGATGACGAAACCAAACGCAGGGGCGGAATACCTAGTTGGTACTAGATGCAGATGTAGATGTAGAAAGACTGTCTTCAGCTAAAATAACGACAATTTTTATTGTATTTTATTCGCAAGTCATCATCAACTGTACTGTTTTAAAAGAAATAGAAAGGACTCTCTGTACCAGGCAGGGCTCATAGTTAAAGGCTCAGAGGCAGAGCCACTTTAAAGTCCATATTATAATGTACGTCTGAAAAATGGATTACAGAATTTAAATTATCAGAACGCCTTCCGAATGTTTCCCATACGAATTTACACAATGAAAGCCAACAATTTTGGAACTGCTAGTATCGACTGATGATTTTGGAACAGGTAGTAGTCAAGATTGCTCCTTGAAATGCTGGTTAAATTCTGTGTATGGGGCGTTTGGAGGTATGTTATCTGCAGAGTACACTTCTTATGGACCTTGGGGTCGATGGCTCGGTCCCTTTGGTCCGCCCGTCCTACATCCGCCACATTGGATTTCATCTTATTCAGTTGAAGCCTATATTTCGTGAGCTTTGCGTTCTTGACTACATGCCGTTTCAAAGCACCAGCACGTGGAAGACATCTACATCTACATCTACATTTATACTCCGCAAGCCACCCAACGGTGTGTGGCGGAGGACACTTTACCTGCCACTGTCATTACCTCCCTTTTCTGTTCCAGTCGCGTATGGTTCGCGGGAAGAACGACTGTCTGAAAGCCTCCGTGCGCGCTCGAATCTCTCTAATTTTACATTCGTGATCTCCTCGGGAGGTATAAGTAGGGGGGAGCAATATATTCGGTACCTTATCCAGAAACGCACCCTCTCGAAACCTGGCGAGCAAGCTACACCGCGATGCAGAGCGCCTCTCTTGCAGAGTCTGCCGCTTGAGTTTGCTAAACATCTCCGTAACGCTATTATCATCCATAAAAAATTCCATTGTTGTTTGGGAAGGTGAAGTCCACTGGGTGCAGATGGTGTCCAGGTAGTCGAACGTTACCACCTGCAGTCACTGATCCGTTCAGTTGGACCAGAGGACCCACTCCATTCAATTTAAAAACAACCCACACCGTTGTGGGGCCACCACAGCTTGCATAGTGCCTTGTTAACAGCTTGGGTCCACGGCTTCGTGGGGTCTACGTCACACTCGAACCGTACCATCAGCTCTTACGAGCTGAACCCGGCACTCATTTGACCAATCAACAGCCGGCCGGTGTGGCCGAGCGGTTCTAGGCGCTACAGTCTGGAGCCGCGCGACCGCTACGGTCGCAGGTTCGAATCCTGCCTCGGGCATCGATGTGTGAGATGTCCTTAGGGTAGTTAGGTTTAAGTAGTTCTAAGTTCTAGGGGACTGATGACCTCAGAAGTTAAGTCCCATAGTGCTCAGAGCCGTTTGAACCAATTGACCAATCCTCGGTTTTCCAGTCGTCTGTGGTCCTACTGATATGGTCTCCAGACAAGGACAAGCGCTGCACGCGATGTCATGTAGTTAGCAAAACCATTCGTGTCAGTTGTCTGCTGCCATAGCTCATTTGTATCTAATTTATCCGTAGTTTCCTAACGAATACGTTCGTCGTACGTCCCGCATTCACTTCTGCGGATATTTAGTGCAGTGTTGGTTGTCTGTTTGCGTTAACAAATCTACTCGGCATACTCTTGGATCTCGCAATATTGAATTCCCTAACAATATCTGAAATGGAATGTCCCATGTGTCTGACTCCAACTACCTTTCCTCGTTTAATGCCTATTAATTCAGATGGTACTGCCATAATCACGCCGTAAACCTTTTCACATGAATCACCTGAGTACAAATGAAAGCTCCGCCAATGTTCTGACCTTTTATACTTTGTGTACAGATATACGATACTACCGCCATCTGTTTATGTGCATATCGATATCCCATGAGTTTCGTCACCTCAGTGTATATATTGTTACCCGTTCCACATTTAACTGGTGTTTGGAGCCATAAATGGAAATGCCGTGTAGTTAGGGCCTCCCGTCGGACAGACTGTTCGCCTTTCTAGTTGACGCCACTTCGGCGACTTGCGTGTCGATGGCGATGAAATGCTGATGAGAAGGACAGCACAACACTCAGTCCCTGAGCAGAGAAAATCTCCGACCCAGCCGCGAATTAACCCGGGTCGTTAGCTATGACATTCCGTCGAGCTGACGACTCAGCTACCAGGGGCGGACGTTTGGAGTGATTTCTCATAGTAATGATGGAAGCTATGAGGCGGCCAGTTACAGAGGAGGCGATATCTGGTGGGAAAAGCAGTAAAGAGCCCCCTCAACTCCAGAGAGAAGCAAAGCTTGCCCAGAATCTATATATCCTGAGTCTAAATCCAGCGCCGTGTTTTCCTGTCTGCATGGAAAGGCTAGTCTCAGAATTTTGATACGGCTGTCATTAATAGAGAGACTGATTCCACGAGAAAAGCCAGTGTATAGAATTTATCACTGATATGCCAGAAATTGCTCCGGCCGTAAATAAGTACACCTACCTTGAGAAGCCGACTGGAATCATTGTCAGGAAACTAAATTACAGATCATATAAACTCACATACACAATTAAACACAGTTTAATAAGTTACCTTGTAACTAGTCACCCGAACAAACCAGGAGAGCCGTTCACAATCTGAAAATATCGATATCCTGCTTGTTCGAAGTAAAGCTTACAGTTAATTGCGTAATACTATGAAGATGATGAATCTCAACTCGGACATATAAATTGAGAGTAGTCACATTGTAAAATGAATTCTGAGAGAAACCTATATCTAAGTCAAAATTAGTAAAATAATTATGCATCTACTTGTAGAGATGAACTAAACATACACAAGAATCAGGGTGGATGACTCCAGGCTACTGTTTAGTAGACGAATTATTATGTAAGCCATTAAAACGTGTATAGTTAGCTGAAACTCTCAAGACCTCCAAACAACAAATGAATATCTTAGAAAAATTCAACTGAGAATATACTCAAGAAACCAACTTAAGACCCAATACGTGCTATAGACATCTAGGAGTGACGCTCGATCCAACTTTGTCCTACCAACATTTTTGAAATGTCTCAGTTAATATAACCTGAACAAATGTAATGTGTGTACGGATTCCTAAGGGACCAAACTGCCGATGTCATCGGTCCCTAGACTTACACACTACTTAAAGTAACCTAAACTAACTTATGCTGAGAACAACACACAGACTCATGCCCGAGGGAGGGCTCGAACCTACGGCGGCAGGAGCTGCGCGGTCCGTGACATGACACCTCTAATCACGTGGCCACTCAGCGCTCAACAAATGTAATCCAAAAGTTATCAAATACGTCTTGGGGCGCTGATGCCAATACTCTGAGAATCAGCAAAATCTCTTTGGTCTACTCTGCTGCTAAGTATTGTGTCCTAGTTCTGATCAACAGCAACCACACACATTATGTTGACGTCCAACTCAATCAAGTAGTGAGATTAGTTACGGGAACAACCAGGACAACCCCTACTCAGTGGCTACCTGTTCTGCGCAACACAGCACCCTCCAGACCAGACATATCGCTGCTCTAAGCTCTCAGCCACAAAAATGTTCTAATAAACCAGCAGTGCATATTCACTCCGATGCTATCCAGCTTACGGACCATCATATGAAAATAAGACAGAAAACAATAAATCCCATTGTGAGAAAGTTATACAATTTCATAACTTTACTACAACGAGAATTTGCGGTCACAATGGAGACAAGAGGTTAGACAGTGTAACCTCTTGAAAGACACGACAGTCAAATACTTGGGTTTCAACTAGAGTAGAAGGGTATGGTGGAACCGTTACAGAACCTGAACTGGATAGTAAATATTGCAGTAAATCACTGCTCCAGTGAGGAATGTCCGCAAATTCCTCATGTGGGAAGTATGATGCCAAAGAAAAAACAGTCTCCCAGGTAGCCTTCGAGTGCTTGCGATAAATTAGTACTGTTTTTAATCTTCAAATTTCCCTTTCTATCTATGTTTTACCATGTTTGTACAACTGTTTATAAGTGATGTGCCTGTATTCATGAAACAATGTGCAATGTTCATACCAAAATCAGTAAATAAGTAAGCTGATAGCGGTAATGATACAATTTCTGTGACAAGAGGTTAACAAATACGATAAATGGATTCTTTGGTGGACGCTCTATGTGATCTCTTTCGGCAGTATGCGTGTTGTTGTTGTTGTGGTCTTCAATCCAGAGACTGGTTTGATGCAGCTCTCCATGCTACTCTATCCTGTGCGAACTTCTTCATCTCCCAGTACCTACTGCAACCTCCATCCTTCTGAATCTGTTTAGTGTATTCATCTCTTGGTCTCCCTCTACGATTTTTACCCTCCTTGCTGCCCTCCCATACTAAATTGGTGATCCCTTTATGCTTCAGAATATGTCCTACCAACCGATCCCTTCTTATAGTCAAGTTGTGCCACAAATTTTTCTTCTCCTCAATTCTATTCAACACCCCCTCATTAGTTATGCGATCTACTCATCTAATCTTCAGCATTCTTCTGTAGCACCAAATTTTGAAAGCTTCTATTCTCTTTTTGCCTAACTATTTATCGTCTACGTTTCACTTCCATACATGGCTACATCCATACAAATACTTTCAGAAAAGACTTCCTGACACTTAAACCTATACTCTACGTTAAGAAATTTCTCTTCTTCAGAACGCTTTCCTTGCACTGCCAGACTACACTTTATATCCTATGCGTGATCTGTGTAAAATTAGAGACTCTCGACAGTAAATAATAAACAGTACAGTGGCAGTCATTCCGGTAATGATTAAGCGATACACTGCTTAAATAAATAATCCATATTGTTGATGGCAGAACAATGCAAATAACATTATCAGTGATTCCCACGTGGGTAAAAAAGCAAAGAAGAAAACCTAATTTTTCTGTACACTGTGAGCACTTAGCGGAAGGCTGCTCACTTCGTCTGACTACTGCACCGACTGCTGTTTTAGTGCCAACGAATAAGAACTAAATCTGCAATGTTCTGCACGTTGAAAGGCGGGACGTCGTCTGTATGCATTGGGTGACAGAAAGCGGGTTTACTCTTCGGCTACTTTACGTCCGCCGGAGGTCGCTTAAAAGGTTGCAACTGCACTGCAAAGCGAGCAGCGAACAATTATTGCGCTCCAGTTCGGATACAGAAAAGTTCCCACTTATTTCCTCTCTGAAGCACACAGTTCCTCCTGAGCTCCACAAATTAAAGTCTTTTAATTTCGAAACCAACTTCCTCCTGTACATAAAAATGAAGATTAAATTTACGACCGAGGTAATAAATTCATGCGTTTCTTTATTGTGTTACAAATTAAAGTTATGTCCGCAATATAGTGAAGGGAGCCTTTAGACCTCCAGTTTACTGCCTACTGCTGCGTATATTGCGAAAGAGTTAACACGGGTTATACGAGGAACTCCCCTCCTCTCCATGATTAAAGCACCTGCGAGTTCCGCGTTTCATAAACCAGAATTATGGGCGGCGTCCGGCCTCGACGACTGGAAATTACAGCAGTTCCCACTATTAAGTCGCTAATGAAATTGTGTGCGCACATAATCAGCAACAGTACGCCAACGATTTCGAGAAATAATATGTCATTTCACAGAAGAGTGAGAAGCTGCAGCTTGCAATTTTCCGTTCCGGTATGGAGATTTAAGGTGGGAATATAAATTATACTGCTACTTGCTTTCATAGTCTACATATGAAGTATCTATTACTTCTCGCTTTACTGTGAATGCTTTTCTATGTCCCTGATGTCGTTGACTTTTCTCTCCACAGTTTTATCTTCCAGATTTTGTGTCTCACAAATGAGACTTAAAAACACAGGAGGAATAGTGAAGCCCTGAGGCAAAGTTTTATAGTTTTTTTAGTGCATCTGACTCTGGTATACTGTAAAATTAGCGTTAATTATAACGTATGCTCTGGTTTTCAGCAAAACGTATACTTATGAGTAGGCTTTCAGACTGACCCTCTTGGTAAACTGTATCGATTATAGTGTGGTAAAAGTTCTTCACCATTGGAGACTTCTTTCTTATCTGTGATGTATAGAGAACTGTTAAAATAAAATTGCAATTTAAGAAAAAATAAACAGCGAATTGGGGCTCAATCTGAGATTATCTGACTGTCTCCTCAGCTTTAGATGTTAATAGGATGGGCAACCACCTGGTTACGTCTTGTGCTTTTGGTAAGTTTCCATTTGCACTACCGGCAAAGGGGAGGAGGGAAGATGGCGTGAAGCACTTTATCCACACACTTTGCGTCAGTGTCCTGAATCAGGTTCGAAAGCTCTGTGCAGTCTCTCATGGAGTGAGGGCATGAAACATTGCTGATGGTGATCCATTTGTCGGGCTGTGTCGGCACCGGGTGTCACCCTTTCCCTTCTCTCGTCATCGTGCGACGCAAACATGTCACCACACAACCATCCACCCACACGCACACACACACACACACACACACACACACACACACACATAGACAGATAGACTTGTGTACTAGGTGTATCTGACGCGTGTAGATTGCAGTGTGTGTCAGGTCATCTACACATATCGGATACACTTAACACACAAATCTCACTTTCAGAGGAAATGCGATACTGCGCGCGAAAGATAGGAAAGTGTAGCTCATCTATAAGGAAGACGGGGTATAGCACGCAAGTGTGACCCATTCTTGAATATTGGTCGACTGTTTGGGATCGCCATCAGGACTGATTAAAGGAAAACATCGAAACACTTCAGAGGTGTGCTGCTGGATTTGTTACAGATAGGTTTGATTACGGAAAAGCTTCTTGAACTGAAATAGGAATTCCTGTATGGAAGCCTACACACATTTCGCGAAGCACTATTGAGGAAATGAATTTTAGGGAACCGGCAATTGATGTCGACTGTAGATCGATTCCACCGCCGCCAACCGGGTGATTATAATTAAAGTTCAGCTATTCACAGACATCCAGTGTGAGCTGTAATTATCGTATGGTCGTGAAACTTCTTAGATATTCTAATGCGTTAATGCAGAACCGATTCACGCTGAAATAAATTAGTTCCAATTTTGGCCACCTGGTGCAGATATGTTGCTGTGCAGCATCTCGTTGACGTCTCCAGTGCTCATATTGAACGAATGGTTTAAGCGGCAGTAATAATATCAACAGTATGCCTTTCTAACTTGTTTGGCGTTTTGTGGCCACGTCCCGTTCGTAACCCATTACATACGGAAATAATTCTATCTTCTTTCTTGCACTCACAGCGCCCGATCTGCACTAGGCGGCCAAAATCGTAAAAAAAAAATTTGACAGTATAAATAGGTTCCGCATTAATGCATTTAAATATCTACCGCGTTTCACTGTCATACGATAATTACAGCCCACTCTGGACCTCTGTGAATAATTGTACTTTAATTATATCCACCCGGTGTATTTCATGTAAGGACCACGAGGACAAGGTGAGAAAAATTAGGGCTCGTACGGAAGCTTACAGACATTCGTTTTCCCCTCGATCTACTTGCGAGCGGAACAGGTAAGGAAATTAGTAGTGGTACATGTTACCCTCCACCAGGAACCATATGGTGGCTTGTGGAATATGTAGATGTCGGAAGCTTTCCAGTTATGCTGGTGAACCTGCCCCTGACGTCTCACAGCCGATCAGGCTGTAACAATTTCCTTTTTCACAAATTACAATAAAACTAGTGGACAACCCGTTAGTTGGAAGGCCATTTACTGTAAGTACAGAAAAAGCCACTAGCCGTGCAAATTCATTGAACAGTCGTTTGCCGCCGGGATCCATTCTCTCTCTCCTCACTTCTCCTCACTTGTTTAAGTTAGATATCTCTGATATTCCACAAATCTTGTCTACGTATATGACTGGGTTGTAGCTACGCAACACAAAAACTTCGAAACAACTGTAGAATCCTGATTTATGATGTAGAAAACTTGAGCCAATACTTTCTTTAAGTTACAAGCTAAGTCAAATACAATTGCATGTCCAGTAGACTGGTACAAGAGCCGTTGAAGTATATTATGAAAAAGACAAACATCGCCTTCGCGTGCATCCAAAATGCCTTTTGATCTCGCTACAAAGGTCTCTTCTCTTTCTCAATGAGCGCTTACCACAAACATCTGCTAATCTCAAAAGCAGAAATAATATGCTTGTAAGTTTTTCACACTTCGACTGTGACATTGAGTATACACTCTCCGAATAACGGCTCTTGTGTTGGTATACTGAACCGCAGAGTACTGTACGTCTGTGTGACTTCATACCCTACATGTAGAAAAAAATGTAAAGATTAACGATTCCAGGCCACTGTTAGTGGTTTTTTACGATATGCTCGCACATACAGGGTACCTATCATCAGTCACGTTCCACCTCCTGGTATCAGGCGGAAGTGTGCGCTACGATGGGAATACCAAAAGCGTATTAATAGTCCCGAACTTACCACACTGAAAGTTGCTTTCTCTGTAGAGCAGGGCCGGCCAGAAATTCTGCACGCGTGCAGTGCTCCTGCACATGTGCAACTTCCGGGTCACAGTGTGCACGCCGCAGCCGTCAGCGTTCATGTAGTGCATGTTTCTACGCACAGATGTCGCTCCTCTGTTACACAAAGTGCATTATCGACACCTCGTATGTATATCACAACCTTGGCTGTATCTGTAAGATCTGTTGCTTCATCGAGCGCAACAGAGAAAGCGACAAAGTATTTAGCCTTATTTATTAGCTGCCTGTGCAGATCGCCGGCCATAGCGCTGATACGTCTTGTCGCTGTTTGTTTGGGAAGACTGATTTCTTGAAACCTGCTAACGTTCGTGGGACACACAAGTTCTGCAGCATCAATCAGACACCCTTTCACAAACTCCCCTTCGGAAAAGGGTTTCCCAGATTGTGCAATTCTTAATGCGATTTTAAAACTTGCTCGCAGTGAAGATTTAGTGTGGTTGTCATTCTGGAAAATTGAAAATAGTACATTGTACAGCGTACAGTAAAACAGACATAATTGTAACACAAGAAACTAAGAGTTCAAGAAGTATCAGTTACTTTGACATACAGTAAAAGCGAGTTGATGTGTCTCGTCCATTTTCTTAAGGACATTTAATTTTGCTTGCCGTTCTTCACTGTTGAGTACACTACACACGTCTTTGTGATATGTATTGTAACGTCTTTCAATTGAAAACTTACGCTGGACGTCTATTATTCGGCGGCACAGCAAACACTGTGAGTTTTCACCAACGGCTACAAAAAAGAATTGCAGTTCTCAGTTGTTTTTAAACGAGTGAGAACATAGATCTCCCGTCCTTTGCATTTTCGCAGTGCTTGCCATTTCTCAGTACTTCTCTGTTAAGGTTACGGTCACCAGGGGTAAACGAGACTGGACATGTTGCGCTCTTGCTTGTACCACAGGGAAGTAGAGCCGCCGCCGTTCATTTAGGACACATGTCTAACAACAGATGTCGCTGTCGCTCGCTGTCGCACACGTGCGCACATGTGCAGCTCTTCCGCACGTCTGCACACTGTGCAGCGTTTGGCCGGCCCTGCTGTAGAGCGACAAACATTAAGACCAAGACAACGTTTACTTACCATCGCCACAGTTCTTACTGAAAATAAATTATCTTCGAGGAATGGAAATGCTGTTGGCAACAAAAATGTCCTCCACAATCCCTGTAACTGCCTTGTATCCAGGAAAAGCCCCCTGAATTTGAGCACATACGGGGAATTCGGAGTACTCTAAATCGCATCCGAACGGGCCGTGGAACATATGCAGACCACAAGTGGAGAAAATCGTGGCCATCATTCCACTTCGGAATTCAACGACAGGAGGTTGCTTTTGTTGTATTCCGAGCGATACGGCGCAGTGGTTAGCACAAAAAATGGTTCAAATGGCTCTGAGCACTATGGGACTTAACATCTGCGGTCATCAGTCCCCTAGAACTCAGAACTACTTAAACCTAACTAACCTAAGGACGTCACACACACCCATGCCCGAGGGAGGACTCGAACCTGTGACTGCAGCGGTCACGCGATTCCAGACTGAAGCGCCTAGAACCGCTCAGACTGGTTAGCACACTGGACTCGCATTGGGGAGGACGACGGTTCAAAACCCGCGTCCGTCCATCCTCATTTTGGTTTTCCGTGATTTCACTAACTCGCTTCAGGCAAATGCCGGGATGGCTCATTTGAAAGGGTACTGCTGAGTTCCTTGACCATCATTCCCTAAAGCCGATGGGTCCCCGATCTCGCTGTTAGGTCTCCTCCCCAAAATCAACTAACCACTCATGTCCCACAAGTGCCTACAAGGGTCCTTTCGGAGATTTTCTGACAGTGACGGGTGGAGTGCTAAACTCTACAGAAGACCTCGGTATTTTCCTATAGCTGCTGCCATTTGTTATGTTGCGTTGTGGAGCAGTGTTGAAGTGTTGATAGGTGCAAGTTTAGTAATCTTTGTACATAGAGGGTGCTACGAGCCGTCAGACGTATTTTCTCTGGGGTTTCGACATGTATTTGCAGTTTTGCTTGTCCCATGTGCAGCTGGAGCCGGACCAAACGAATACTACTGAACACATGCAACGTCCTGTGTCAATGGAAAGCGTCTGTTTCTTTCCCGATGCAAACAACATAATTTCCAAAGCGGAATTTTAAGTTTCCTGACGCATGGAGAGGTCCCATATTAGTCTTATGTGACATTCGTTTTATCGACATGTACTAACAGGGACACTCGAACAAGAAGAAAAAACAGCGCTCCAGCAGTGCAGCTACTCGTGAGCTGCCCTGAACAACCCCTCCGACCCCCCACCCCCATTCCCTTGCCCTTGTCTTCTACCGCCAGACAGCAACGCTACCGTGTTACTGCTGGCGCACTGGTTATGCTGGCGCTCTGGTTACCTTCTATTTATACAGTCCCCGTTAGTATGTACTGATAAAAAGAAAATTGATCTATACAAATCTGAGACCACTCTCTTTATTGGACACGTAAAATTCGGCCGTAAAACTAACTTTGTTTTCAAGGGGAAACCGACTGAGATTTACCGCTGACACTGGGTTTCGCATGTAAGCCGTGATGAGCAGTATTTGTATGGACCGACTCCATCCACACATTGCAAAAATGAAATCGCAAATTTTTGCCGGAACACCAGAAAAAATGCACTTGACGACTCTTAGGAGAGAGACCCTACATATAGCTATCCTTATGATCAAAAAATTTAATGTATGCTGTTGTGCCGTGCGTTCGTACAGCGCCGCCGCCGCACGCAAGACGCGGGCGTCACCATCCACCGTGCAGCAACGCTCTCGAGCACCGTGTACCAACGCTCGCGTGGCAGCAGCGCGGCATATGGTTCAAATGGCTCTGAGCACTATGGGACTCAACTGCTGTGGTCATAAGTCCCCTAGAACTTAGAACTACTTAAACCTAACTAACCTAAGGACATCACACACATCCATGCCCGAGGCAGGATTCGAACCTGCGACCGTAGCGGTCGTGCGGTTCCAGACTGTAGCGCCTTTAACCGCTCGGCCACTCCGGCCGGCCAGCGCGGCATACTTCGAGGTAAGTTTCCTTTAATTTACGCCTATGGTCACAAACTTTTTGTCAACAGATTACTTGTTTCGGTCAATAATGACCATCATTAGATCTGCAGCAACAAATAGGAAAAACATAAATACACTCGCAGATTGTGTACAGCTTAAAACAATACATAGACCATAATGAAAAGTACTTCTGACAATATATGCATTTGTGCGCTTTAAGGATGAAGAGGCATACCTGTTTTATAAAAACAGGCAGCTTGTTTTGAACAGTAGTGCTACTGACAACAAGACTTGTGCATATGATGTGTTTCATATACAGGGTGTCCCAGCTATCTTGTCCACCCAAAATATCTCTGGAACAATAACAGCTATTGGAAAACGACTTTCTCCGGTATCAATGTAGGGCTGGGGCCTATGAATGTACATATTTGGAAACATTCTAAAACGAAAGCATATGTGTTTTTTATCACAAATTTATGTTTTTTGAAATGGACCTCCTATATTTTTTCTTCAGCAATCCATAGCATGACAAAGCACATACACAATGGCGTTGATTGCATCGCAATATTCCCATTACATCCCGAGATATTAAGACGCGAAGTTGACGCTTGAAACACCCGACATGCGCTGCTGGCGCACGTCCTGAGGCTCAGGCGTGAACCCCATTCTGCCCGTAATCGCAATGTGATTGACATGCGTAATCACACTTCCTTACTTATCAAGAGGTCCGAAACGAATAATACGGCCTGCTGCCATTCCAGCAGGTATTTATCCCACAGGCTAGGGTGATGCGGTTCTGTAACATATCTGTGTACCGCAACGTTAGTCACAAAGTTAACTTCGCTTATCGTTAATCCGTTACTAAAAAGGTAACGCCGTTCAACGTTAAAACTTTACTTTACTGTAGATCTAGGGCAAGTGACAGTTAATCATTCACTCGTATTAGTAAAATTCATGTTGATGGTTTTAGTGAAACGAGCAAGTGGACTAAAAGTTTTACCGTTGTTTTGGTAAAAATGTTTTGATTTGGGAAGTTCAGGTAGGACATAGAAGATGAATGTAAACATGTTTAACCAATTAGTTTTATTCTCACATAATTATCAATGTTATGTTTATCTAAAGCGTTAAATGACAAATTATTGCAAACAGATGTTTCTTAACATCACTGGGTAATATGGCCCTTTGTAGAAACTTCCACTGTGGTACCGGCACTACATACTAAACATAGCGTTCACATCTCATGCTCAAGCATTGGCTTGCATACATAGGGTCACTCTGCGAATGAAGGATGCCCTACTTCGTGCTGCTGTTTCCTCTTTGATAGCTGTACAAGCATCAATAATGCGTTGCTTCATGTCCTCTGGTGTTGTTGGTTCATGTTAGTAAACAGCATCCTTCACTGCTCCCAAAAGAAAATAATCCAGCGGTGTGAGGTCCGGAGATCGAGCAGGCCACCTAACTGGGCCACCTCGTCCAATCCACCTACCAGGGAACTTACGGTTCAGAAGTCGTCGTGCTCTAAGGCGTTATGTGCAGGGCATCCGTCATGCTGATACCACATGACCATTCTCCGGTTCAGAGGTACGGTGTCCAAGAGAACAGGAAGATTGTATCGTATAAATCTGGAGTATTGTCTACCATTTTGGATGCCATTTATAAAGAAAGGTCCGATAATGGAATCTCCAATAATCCCACACCAAACATTAACTTTCCACGGACGTTGATGCTCTACCTGACGGAGCCATTTTGGATTGTCTGCGGACCAATAATGCATATTCCTCATATTGACAATTCCTTTGTTTGAGAGTGATGCCTAGTCGGTAAAGAGAACATCTGCAAAAAAAATTTGGATTAGTCAGAAGTTTTTGTTGAGCCACCGACAAAATGTTACCCTATTGCAGAAGTCATTTCCATGAAGATCCTAGTGTAAATGAACATGGTAAGGATGAAATTTATGACGTTTAAGAATTCACTCTACACTTGATTTCGACACACCAACTTCACGTTCAATTTGACGTGTGCTGATTCACAGCTATGGTAGCGAGCACGGCAACTTCAGCACGTTCATCTGTGCGTGTTCTAGGACGATGTCGAGGTCTTGGATTTAAGCTTCCCGTTTCACGTAGACGAGATGTGAGACGACCAAACATCCGGCGCGAAGGCGATGGCTTGTCAGGGAATCGTCTTCTGTACAGTCGTTCTGCCTGAACAGCATTTCGTCCACCTACAACATGGTACAGTACAGGTATGTAGAGTAGGGTAGAAAACAGACATATTAACTTAATAATCATAATGTTCGCTAACAGTAGCCGGCCGAAGTGGCCGTACGGTTAAAGGTGCTGCAGTCTGGAACCGCAAGACCGCTACGGTCGCAGGTTCGAATCCTGCCTCGGGAATGGATGTTTGTGATGTCCTTATGTTAGTTAGGTTTAACTAGTTCTACGTTCTGGGCACTAATGACCTCAGCAGTTGAGTCCCATAGTGCTCAGAGCCATTTTTTGCTTACAGTACTATCAACAAACAAGCAATCTCATAACGTATTTCCCGTCAACGTACGTTCTCCATAGATCAGCAGCATTTCTACCATATCTTCATGTGTGTACATTATACTGTACAGTATAAATTCCACAACACAACGTTTATTCACGATGTGTACTACCTCCGTGCCGTCACTGGATTACTCTGATGCACGACTACACTGGCAAGCGGTGTACTGCACGCCAAAGCAACAACAAATGGGATGCTCGGAGGGTGGTGGAGTACAGGAGTTTGCATGGGTCGCAAATCATAAACAAGGCGAAGTGGTAACTGTGGCAGTAGTGGGAACTACGTTGGACACTTGACTATGTAGAGCCAGGCCTTGCGCAACAGGCACAATGGGTCATATAACGCATTAGATAAACCTTATTTTGGGTGTGCAGGATAAATAAGACAACCTGACGAGTGTACATCGATCGTTACTGGTTCATATTGTGTACGTAGATACGTAAAACGTGCAAGAGGGAAACCATTATGTGCTTATGAGAGTTGATGGCAGCAGACCATATTATTCGCTTCGGACCTCTTGATAAGTATGGAGGTCTGATTACACATGTCAATCACATCGCGATTACGGGCAGCATGGGGTTCACGTCTTAGCCTCAGGACGTGCGCTAGCAGCGCATGTCGGGTGTTTCAAGCGTCAACTTCGCGTCTCAATATCTCGGGATGTAATGGGAATATTGCGATGCAATCAATGCCATTGTGTATGTGCTTTGTCATGCTATGGATTGCTGAAGAAAAAATATAGGAGGTCCATTTAAAAAAAAACATAAGTTTGTGTTAAAAAACACATATGCTTTCGTTTTAGAATGTTTCCAAATATGTGCATTCATGGGCCTCAGCCCTACATTGATACCGGAGAAAGTCGTTTTCCAATAGCTGTTATTGTTTCAGAGATATATTGGGTGGACAAGATAGTTGGGACACCCTGTATATTTGACGATGCTGGTGCTGATTCTGCATTTAACAGTTGACGATGCCACTATGGCTGCAGTACATTAGCACTTCGTTTTTGTAAAACAGATATGCCTCTTCATACTTACAGCGCACAAATGCATACATAAATTCAGTAGTACCTTTCATTATGGTCTATGTATTGTTTTTAAGCTGTACACAATCTGCGAGTGTATTCATGTTTTTCCCATTTTTTGCTGCAGATCTGATGATGGTCATTATAGGCCGAAACCAGTAATCTGTTAAAAAAAGCCGCGCGGGGTTAGCCAACCGGTCTTAGGCGCTGCAGTCAAGGACTGTGCGGCTGATCCCGGCGGAGGTTCGAGTCCTCCCTCGGGCATGGGCGTGTGTGTTTGTCCTTGGATAATTTAGGTTAAGTAATGTGTAAGCTTAGGGACTGATGACCTTAGCAGTTAAGTCCCATAAGATATCACACACATTTGAACATTTTTTTTTTTTGTTAGCAAAAAGATTGTGACCATAGACGTAAATTAGAGGAAACTTATTGTATATACGGGTCACTGTTTTATTCGTTGCAATGTCGCAGCTTGTTATGCTTCGAAGTGCCTTCAGAGGGTCAGGGGGGGGGGGGGGGGGAAGGGGCGCCACAGGAGATGCAGCAGTCATACAGCTTGAGTCGACAGAGCCAAACAAGAAGAAGCGCCAGGCAACTAAGTCGTGTCATATCTTCCTCAGTTGCGTGTAATATTACGGTATATTGATAATTTTTACTTATGGACCGTCTGACACACACACACACACACACACACACACACACGCACACACACACACACACACAGCCCACAAATAAATTGTATCACACCAAAATACACACACACACAATTATCACAATTATACACACCCAAACACACACACACACACACACACACACACACACACACATAAATGCGTACACGAACAGATCGCAGTTACTTCAATAATTACACTCGTAAGTTTGGCAATAACATTCGATCTTTGGCAAAAACATTTGACAGTCGGCAACAGAAACGAAAACATTACATTGAAACGAGCGTTCATTTCATAGTGCTGTGGAATATGGAAAAAAAACGCAAATTGGCATTCATAAGAAGAAGAACAAGACCAAAAATGCAACAGGAGCGTAATATGTAAGAAATTGTCCACGTAACCTGTAAGTACAGTTCAAAACATTACTACTTAATATGAGATATCAACCACCAGAACTGTTTATAACCTATACGTACAGCGACAAAAATGTAAATTAAATAGGAAACATATGTACATATTCCAGGCCACTGATGATGCCTTGCAGAAAATAAAGGCGAAACGCGTGTGGCACAAAAATTGTGTTTTATTCGGTTTCTGTCAGACGGTCCGTAAGTAAAAATTATCAATATACCGTAAAATATTAATAGTATATATATGGATGATGCGTTATTCTGCAGTACAGAGGAACTTACTATGAGATGATATGTCATATATGTATTTGATTCCTTTTAGTTGCTCAACATAGACTTAACTTCATTTCTAATAAACACAGAATAAATTGAGGTAGTTGTATAAAATTCTAGCTGGGAAGAAGTTATTTGAGACGTATACACTACCAGAAAAAAATTATGCACAATTTTAGAGATTTCCAGGTCTCTGAAGATTAATTGTTGCAGTAATTCATATGGGATACATGAAATGTTACATTTACAGATCAATAGCACAAACTGTTTCTGAGGTACCAGGTATCGACCAATACTGAAATACCCTTATTAGTTGATGTTGTAGCCTCCAAGGGCGGCAATAAAGGCGCTGCCTCTGACATCCGACTGATGGTAGAGATGGAGAATACTGCCCTGGTATACGTTATGCCTCGCCTGCTCCACCTGTTCACGTAGTTATGCAAAAGTTGTTGGCTGACAAGTCGCACGAGTCATTTCTCGTCCCATCATATCCCATACATGAACTGCTGGAGACAAGTCCTGAGATTGTGGTTGGGAGGGAAGCTGCTGCACATCCAGCAGAGCACGTTGAGTTTCACAGGTAGTGTGTGGTTGTGCATTATCCTGTTGGAACAACACATCATCTTCCTGATGTAAGAATGGTGAAATAAGGGTGTAACAACATTCTACATGTTCAGAGCGCTGGGTAGCGTCCCATCCACAAACACCGAAGGTGAACGAGAGTTGTTGCTTATTGCATCTCAGGCCATAAGGCTTGGGGTGGGATTAGTGTGTCTTTGATGAATGCACTCTACGAGGCAGCGCTCACCATGTCTACGTCGTTTGCTCAAACGACAATCACTTACGAGCAGGGAGAATCTGCTTCCATCGCTCAAGACCGCTGCGCGCCATTCCATCTTTCAAGAGCTCCTCTGACGGGACCAGTCAAGCTGTGTTCGTTGATGCTGTGGCGTGAGCGGAGCACACTCTTAGTAGTCCCACTGCTAATAAAGGTCCGCAAGAGTTCGTGCTGACACTCCTGAGCTCACAAGCTCTCTTACCTATACTGCGGTAGCTGTGCGATTTGCCACTGCTGTCCTTACAATACGACGATCCCCGCCGGCGTCTGTGCTGTGTGGACGTCCAGAACCTCGTTCACAAGTGCGAGAACCTTCATGTGACCACTTGACAACTGACGCAGCACGTTCAACTTGTGTGGAGATTCTCCGAAAGGATCATCCCGCCACTCGGAAGGATACAATTTGAAGCTTCCAAACTCATTAGGCTGTAGGAAGGACGAGTGCGTCTCCGTAACATGGTTGCCTGCCTGTTCCACATGCTTGCACCTCACTGAGCCCCCTCTGGTGCGAGCATTCCCCATTAAATTGTAGACACAGATGGCTTTTTGTGACTGTAGAAAATTTTAATTTTTATTCTTGCTTTTGTGACCATAAGAAGAGTCCAGGCTCCATAGGCAAACAGCCAGCTCATATTAAGAAATAGTCCAACGGGACGTAGGGACAAGATAAGCGGCAGAGGCTGCCACATATGACTTGTTGATCAAATAATTTAGTGTTTGACTTCCTGCCAGAGGAAGCAGCATGAATCAAACTTGCGTAATGGAAGACGCAAACACCAGAGCGACAACAGAACAAGAGAGAGTGTCAGTTACGTGCGGAAAAGACTGGTGTGGAACCAAATTAAGTTGTGTGCAGCTAGAAACGAAAGTGTCATGTGGAACCGAAGGCATTCTTGCGCAAGCCGACCAATTAGAAACGAGAGTGTCGTGTGGAACCATAGGCATTCTTGTGCAATCCGATCACTCAGAAATGAAAGGGTAGTGTGAAACAAATTAACTAGTGTGCACCCAAGTACATGAGAAATGAAATAAAAGGCCAGGCAGCGGAATAGCTAGAAGCAGAGATTCAGATGCAGATTCAGAGCCAGTGCCGGCGGTTTGGAGATTCTGCAGCGAGACGCCAGCGGGGCCGAGTAGGCGCATAGCAGCCGATACAGCTGATAAAGCCTTCAACTATGGAATTGCAGGTCAAGCAGGATTTTAAGAGTTTCATGGGAATAGTGTTGAACAGAGGCTGTCAGTCTTTGTCTCAATTACTTAGAGAGATTTCAGTGCTAACCAAGGACAAGTGATTGCTTTGTACTTGTTTCTTATATGTACCGCCAATTAGCTTTGAAGTAGCAAGTCCGAATAAATAGACTGAATCTTAATAAGGGGTTTATGGTCCAACAACTCACATAAGTATATGTGAGAACAAACATGATAGAAACTAACCAATCTTTTTTGCCTATTGCAATTCTGTAACCTATTTTCAGGAAACTTATTTGCTTCAAACCAAGGAGATTCTCTCCCTCTCATCCCCGATATAAAGGTTGACAGCAATTTATAACTAACCCATTGTCGTTAACGTCCCGATTTCACCACGCAATTCGCACTTACTTCATTCTGGTATAGTCAGGCTGTGCCGGGACGCGACAGGCGCTCAGGTAGCTATCTGTTGACGGATGACGTTAAAACAATTACCAATACATTTATCATCCCCCAGGCCTCTTTCCAGGTGTACTAATTTTTTTCCGGCTGTGTGTGGTATACTTGCACGCTTCGTATCATAACAAATACTCAGTGATCCACGGATCGAGTGACGTGCTGAATCACCAAGTTAGTGTTAGTATATATAATATTTTGCCTCCATCGGCATCCTACTAACAAATGGTTAAGCCGTTTAACCGTCGTGATTTGATTGAGTTTACGTTGCACCTTGCAGAAATCTTTGATATCAGTTGGTGTTTCTTTCTTTGCCTATTATCTCTGAAAAAGCTGCTAATATTCTTGATGTAATATCTCCTGCCTCGCTCGAAGACTACTTGTACTACTGAAATGTTGACACAAATCCAGTCTTGGCTTCGGACCTGTCCATCGCTTTCAAGATAAAATGTTTTCTTCTCTGTTTCTGTCATTTTGACATGTGACATACGGTATATGAGTAGTGGTATATGAGTAGTGTCTAATTTATTTCCACAGTGTATTTTTCGAAGAAAAGTCCCTACAAACGCATTACACCAAAGAGCTCTTCGTAGATGTTATGAATATGGTGTGTTAGTCCCCATTTGTGTTGCCGTCATAATGTGAGATCGCCAAGATGCAAGTTGGAGAGATAATTATGACTGGCTGATTTTAAGTTATTTTGAGTATATTTTACATTTTACTTAGCAGTGATTAATTCATACGTGCGCTTCAGTGCATTTGTTCCAGTTAAATAAACAATGAGGGCATGTCGTGCCATCTATAGGAACTAATCACTTTTACTTCTTGAAAATTTGTTATATTAGGATATCATTTAAATTTATTACAGATAATTGTCTCGGAACACCACAGTTCTACATAAACTACTTTTTAGTGATTAAAAGTTAACAATGAGATTATAGTAAAATATTAGTTAAAAAAGAAATATCATCCATACTTCTTAGTATTTGTAGAGTCACTTTCCATTGGATTGAAATATAAATAGATGATAGACACACGTTGACACTGATCCTTAGACTTCATCACATGTAATTACGAACGTTTAGTTTTGAGTAGATTTGTTGTAATACCCATTGTACCTACATGCTATCTACGCTAAACACTATCCAATTCCTCCCAGGCATGCCGATGATCATTAGACTGAGTGCTGTCATAATCTGCCAAAATATTTATTCGTCTTCCGAGCCACGAACACCGAAGACAACAGCCCGTCTTGAATTGATCTCGGTTGCTATCTGTCTCTGTTTTATTCCTTATCTGAGTATGCTTTAATAGCCAGTTGTCAAAATTGTATTACTTTGTTCCGTGATATACACAAAAATCAAATATTAATTATTTAACACAAAATATGTTAGACCAGTTAACAAAAATTTACAACAATGGAAGATATGCACTTCTGTTAGTTCAAGGATTTTTCTCGTGATCGGACAAGGCATACACTCCAGAAGTTTGTTTTGCTCCACCTGTAACTGGAAAGAACGTTTAAACAGTGACGTTGGTTGGCACATGAATTAGACGGCGATTCACATTATGAAGCAGCAGATAAAAATTTCAATAGATTTCCATTGTAATATCGCCGAAGCAACGACACGTTATTAGCAACTTTTCTTTCTTACGAGTTATTAACATAGTATGATATTCTTCAAACATGTAATAACACTTCAGTCCTACCTGCATAAGTAAACTCACTTTTATGTCTCTATAAAATTTGTGTAATACCAAAATGCATATAGTTCTTTTCAAGTTTCAAAATATATGGAGTCAGATCTGAAGCAAAACTTTTGAATTCCAGTTAATGAACACGGCCTGTGGAGATACGAGAGAAATCTTACAAGCAGAGAAATTCGGTCTGAAATGCTTTTTAATCATCAAAAATAAAATATTTGTATATGCGTTGTGTCGTTGGTGCATCATCGTTCTCATATGACAGACAATCTTTTTACCGAATAGTCAGGACCGTCGAACAATACCTGCTCCTCATATTGGTTTCAACATCATGTCTTCTTTCATCTTTATCTATTTGTACGTGATTTTCAGACACAAACTAGGTAATCGTTTCATTCTAAATCGATAAAGAAACGTTGTCTGAACGTGACGTAATGATAATCAAAACAATACTAGTATTGGGCAATGCGTTCGAGCATATTACTATGGAAATTCCCATCCTTCTGTGCCTATAGTTTCTGCGTTTCAATGAGAGAACTGATACGGAGAAGAGGGAGAGGACAAATAGTCGAAAAGCAATCATATCCTTCTAGTAGTCCTGTAACCATTTCGAGGACGCGAAGGCACAGTGCGACTGCAAGAGAAGTAATGCTCAAGATGCTAGTGCGACAAATTATAGGTTGTTGTTTTAGCGTTTGAAGTTATTATCATGCAGGCCTAACCGTGGACTTCTATGGATTTCTGAGAGAAATAGCTGGCGAGCCCTGCACGAGCGCGTAAAAGAAATCCTTTGGAAAAAGTAAATGGAAATCCTTGGAGAAAGACGATCTAGATCTTGCGAAAACTTGTTGGGTAAATTTAGAGTAACTGATTTCAAAGAAGTTTGCATCATGGTTCTGCTACCACCATCGTAGACTATATATCTTGAAGAGATGATGAGAATAAAATAGCAGGGATTAAGTGGGCGTATAGAGACACCTCGACTATCATTTCTCCCTCGCTTATTGTTAGTACGCAAATAGAATAGACAGAAAACTGATAACGTTAGTGCGTAATATTTTGCGCTACGCACAGTACAGCGGCCTCGGAGTATTTATACAGATTTAGATGTACATGAAGAACACAAGGAAAATGGAATGTTGACTAGTAAAACCGCAGTAAGCATTGAGGCAGTCATTCCACCACCGCACCAACTTGCAAATATCCATATATATGAAGATGGTATGTGTTCTTTCGTTCTTTCGGACGTGTCCGAAAGAACAGATACCATCGGTAACCATGCAGCTCGTCAGAATGAAATTACAGTGAAATGAAAACCCCTAGCTGCATACAGGCGTTGAAATAAGTCAAAGGGTACAGTTTAAAATGTGTGCCCCGACCGGGACTCGAACCCGGGCTCTCTTGCTTACAAGGCAGACGCTCTAACCATCTTTTTTTATTTTATTTTATTTTATTTTTTTAGCTGACGTAATTTTGTTGTACTACCGCATAAATACTGTCTACAATGTCCAAATGTTGACAAATAGTGGCTAATTAGAAAATCAAGTAATTAAGGAAATGAATAAAACTGAAAATGTCCAAATTAAAGACATGAAGACATTGCGGATAGGACAAATACAAAAGAAACATGCTCCTGTAGCAATGAAATGAAATTAGTGTCGGGGGCGACACTTGCTCACGACCCGACGTTCGATAGAGCAAGAGAGCCATCTATCGACTCGTTCTCCAGACGTTGGTGTGAGACTGGATCGTCTTCTCGAAATTAACTAAGGGTCCGTAAGTGTGATCGATGTCTATCTCGGTTTCTCCGTCTATCTCATCACTCACCCGTCATACCCCATCTGGCTGGCGGGTCGGTAAATGGAAGTCGCAAGTAATTAGTGAAGTCTTGCCCATATTTCTTATGCTTTTGCAACTTCGTGGGTCCATCCAGGAGAATATGCCAAAAATTCATTTTGTCCTTTTCCGATTCGTTATAGACGTAGCCCACCACCATTCCCCGTACCCATGTCACTGCATTGGTTTTTTGGACCGGAAATAAGATTCTTGGGGGAAAAAAAGTGTGTCTGATGAAATTGTGTGAGGGGCGGAGCGTAACAGGAACGCCAATATCTGTTGTGCCAAGTGCCACACTGGAGCCGTCCCACTACATGCTAAACGATGTTAATCAGTGTCCACTGTTGCGCAGCCTAAACATAGTGGAGTGTCTGCCGTTGATTCGTTGCGAACTTCCTATTTACCACCACATATCATGTTGAGCGAACCGACGTTGGGAGGTAAACGTTCCGTATAACGCGCCATATCTGTCGCCAGGTCGTGTCTGGGTACTTCTTTTCCAGGGTATTCCTGGGGTACCGGCGCAGTAAGAGTTGGTATACATGTCGCGTCGTCGGTAGTCGTGTTGTTGGGAAGGATTCTCTGACATAGCTAAGCTCCAAAAAGAAAAAAGACTTGAAATGTGACATCTTCCGTGAAATATGTCCCACATTGACTGGGGGCAGCAGTGAAGAGGGCGCTGGTACATCGGCCAACGCACCCGAGATATAGCGAAATTGACCGCGCCACTGTCGTAAAATCGTACTGACGAATAACGCCCGTGCCTTTTCATACACGTTCACTAGACCAAGTCCACCCTCTCCAGGTGGTAGCGTAAGCGGTGTGTATTGGATCTTAAACTGGTGTATCGTCAGCATAAGCGCGGCAATGAAAGGTCAGTTGTGGCAACGGCACTCCCTCCAACCGTCTTCGGAAACCATATAGACAGGGTTCCAAAGCCATTGCATACAAAAATATCGAAAGGGGGCAACCTTGACGAACTGACCTGGAAATTACAATGTAGTCAGTGCCCCGCCCATTCACCGAGACCTTCGATCGCATGCCGTGTAACAGTCGCATGATCACTAGAATGAAGGCCTGTGGGGTTCCCAATCTGCCCATGACTGCGTGCAAAAAGATATGATCTACTCTGTCGAACGCATGATCGAAGTCAATAGCGACTAGTGCCCCACGCATTCGGCATGCCGCTGCTAATGCGATGATATCTCGGTAGTCACCGAGCGCCGTATGTACGTCACCCTTACCACCGAGGCAAGTTTGATCTATGAGGAGTCTATCAGAAATTGAAGAGCGCGGGCGAGCTGCAAGGATGCGCGCGAAAATTTTAAAGTCGCAGTTCAAGAGAGTGAGTGGTCTGTAATCGCCTGGCCTTCTGCCACCGCGTGGTTTGGGTATTGGGATGATGATACCCTCCGTGAATTCGGCAGGTATCTCAGTCTGCGGTAACAGGAGTTCGTTGTACATCTGAATCCAGGTCTGTCCCATGAGGTATGCAAAGGCGCGGTAAAATTCAATTGGGAAGCCGTCCTGTCTGTTATCGCTGTGATGAAAGTCTCTGCATCCAGTGGTGGTCCTCTATCTGGCATTTCCGAGATGACATCATGTAGTGTCTCGTGGTTCACTTGTGCAGGTCCATATAACTGGCGGAAATAATCAGTAAACACATGCGCAATATCACGCTGGTTCACAATTTGCTGGCCAGTTCCCCAATCAATGTCCTTCGTCGGCGTTGGCGTTCACGTACTACGTGGTGCATGGAGGGGGTTTCGGCAGCAACTGTGTTCGTCAATCTCTCCCGGACCATTATACCTTCCATTGTTAGTCTCGTCAGCTGTAATAACTTGGCTTTTATCCTGCGCATGGCCGTGTGCCTTTCCGGCGATGGTTGTTGGGTCATCAGCTCCCTCAGGGCTGTAAAATAAAAATCAGCTGTCGTGCGGTTCCACTGCGATTTGTCCTGCCCGTATCGTATCAACGTTCTCCGTAACGTTGGTTTTGCGCATTTGATCCACCACTGGAGAACCGAGGTGTATGCTCGTTGGCGGCGAACGCAGGTCTCCCAGACCGCCTCTATCGACCGGCGACGTGCAGCGTCACTTAAAAGTGCACTATTCATTTTCCAGTGACCCTTATTCCGCCATTTCTTCTGACGCGTTAGTGAAATCATACAGACGTACGCCATATGATCAATAAAAGCCGCTGGCCAGATTTCGGCATCCAGTATCGCGATCCGTAGAGCTCGTGTCACATACACTCTATCAAGTCTACTCGCCGAGATTCCCGTTACAAACGTATAACCCGGTCTGTGTCTGTCGCAATGCGGCAGTTCCCAGGTATCCAGAAGCGCCATTTCGGTAATCAAAGTACGCAGTTCCATGCATAGCACATAATGAGGTACTTGGTCCTTTTGGTCGACGACACAATTAAAGTCGCCGCCCACTATATAGTTATCATAGCATCCAGCGAACAACGGTGCTCTCTTCGGTGTAAAAAGTCACCCTTTCTCTTCGTTTTGTGGAGCCAGATGGCGCGTATAAATTGATGAAACGAACGCCGTCGACAGTGATCGCTATGCCACGTGCCGAAGAGAGAGACATGACTTCCTCCAGGCCTATTCCTTCCCTGGTGAGGATCGCCACACCGCATCCGCTTTCATCGTGCACTGAATAATGTGCTTCGTTGCCGTAGAACTCTGGCGGCGATGTGAAACGCACTTCTTGTAGGAGTACAATATCCACGTCCGCAGCGCGTAACATACCTTTCAGCATTTGAGTTTTAAGCAGTGTTCGAATGCCATTAATGTTTATCGTTGCAATGCGGCACACCTGGCGTGTGTTCATCAGTTTTTGGCGGGTGTCATCAAGCGCTAGTGTTAAAAACCAGACTGCTGTCGTCTACCTGCACCCCCGGCGCTCCTCACCACACTAAGTTGTTCAATATTCTCCGGCCCCTCCAGGCGTCTGGCCAGGACTATCCTCAATCGTCGCGTTCGTATTTTCATTCTGTTCGTGTTGGTCCATTTCTTGCACCCAGTCCCCCAGCATAGTTCCGGAACTGGCCGAAGGATGGTAGGCAACGTTGTCACCGTTCTGATGTTGGACAATTGTCATCTCCACTTCTGCCATCCGGTCACCAGAAGGAGAATTCAAGTTATCGTCGCTGTGCAATTCCTGCACCGTCATCTCGGTATCTGTTGAATCCGCTGGTCTCAGGTGGATACTGTCGTTGTCGTCCACTGTCCCCTCGGGACTATGGCTATCGTCAGCAGAAGTCAGTCGACGCTTCTTTCTTCTCTTTGACGAACGCTGTTTCCGTTGCCTTGCTTCCGCATCGGCTGTTTGGGTTGCGTGTCCTCCGTCTTGGGCCTGGCCTATCACGCCCTCGGTGGAAGCACTGGCAGCCACCACGGATGAGCCTGGAGCGGCCGTCAGCTGCATCTCTTGTGTGGTGTCCTGTGTCTGCTGTGGTGGGACCGGTGGTCGGAGCTCCAGTCCGTTGGTGTCCATGTTCTCTATAGGGCGCAGCTGCTGGTGCCCATCGGAAATCTCCCTCACGTCTCCTCTCAGGGCTTCCACAAAGGTCAACGGCAATACAGTCATTTGTTGTGGCACCTGAACGTCATCCCGTGGGGTTTGCACTAAACGTCGCTGGAGGCATTCCGAGCGGACGTGTCCTTTCCCGCACCCCGAGCAAGCGCGAGTTTGTCCATCATAGATTACAATCGCTCGACAACCTCCTATGTACAAATAAGAGGGGACGTGCTTTCGCAGGTCTATCCGTATTTGTCTCACCCCATTTAGGACGGGGTATGTGGTAAAAGTCGTCCATTTTTCGGCCACATGGTATAGAACTGTACCATATGGTCGAAAGGCGTCGATAAAAAGTTTAGACGGGACCTCAAACGGAAGTTCGAAAACTCGTATAGTGCGGATCCCCATTCCCGCGTGATCGACCGTAACCGCGCCAACATTCCCGTCAGCATGATAGAAACGATACCCGTTCGGTGATCGTTGTAGAAGTCTTTCGCAAGCAGCCTCGTCAATAAACTTGACATAGACGACGATTGAAACGATCGATAAATGGATTCCCACGATTTCCTGTGGATCGATTTTTACCTCTTCTCTTAAAAAAACGTTCAATCTCGTGTGCCTTTGGTCGTACATAGTCGTTCGCAAAACTGAACTACAAAGTCGTTTTTTGGTTCAAATGGCTCTGAGCACTATGGGACTTAACTACTGTGGTCATCAGTCCCCTAAAACGTAGAACTACTTAAACCTAACTAACCTAAGGACATCACACACATCCATGCCCGAGGCAGGATTCGAACCTGCGACCGTAGCAGTCGCGCGGTTCCGGACTGCGCGCCTAGAACCGCGGGACCACCGCGGCCGGCGATCCACGTCCGGCAGGAATAGTCTAACCCAATGGAGCGGGTACATGATAATCAAATTGGTAGAGATCAGGAATACAGGGTGGTTGCTCCAGAGCCTTCCACTTGAGTTGGCATAAATTCTGCTTTTCTATATTTACGGTAAGGGGACATAAGTCATCATGAAGTAGCAGCAAGGACTTTGGTTCTCCATTTCACAATGCTGGTTTTCGAGAGACAGGTAGCCCTAAACACATTCATTCTCCTAAGGATGGCTACCGGTGTCTCTCGTTCGGCAGCCAAGAAAAGAGTAACAGCGCGGTGGTTGACTTTGGATGCATTTGGTAATAACGTCGCCATAGTTCACGAGTCTGCTCTTGCAGCACGCACGTCGGAAAGACAAGAATGCCGCACTAATCCCTTTCCTACATGTCGATGCCTGTATACCCACATCGGAGTCGCACTACGTTACATACGGGCAGCAACAACACCCTCAAATGGAAACTTTGTGATTGTCCCTTGTACTTGAATCAGACTGTCTCTGTGCTCATGTTCACAGACAGTGTCCTAGTGTTTTGTGATGCCGAGAGTTGGATCTAGCAGCAGCCTCTAACTTAAAGGTGATGACCGTTCCCAGTACACGGTGTTACACTTGTATGTGCTGCATACATATTTACGGTGGAATAATTTTACTGGTGAATAAACTCGGTTTCTTTTCATTACAAAGAAGAAAATTCATTCATTCTTAATTACTGCGTATGAAAATATTCTGTCCCGCTCTTAGCAGTGCTTATAAAATACAACACAATGCGCTTTGCTTATGGGACAGAGAACCGGAGTAAAAGGGACTGGTGTAATGGCACGTGTCCCGAATCTAAGATTTCGGGTCCAGCGCCAGGTGGCTACGGAAAGCCTTCATCCCGTTTCCAGAGTGCAGCACCAGTAAAGAAAGTGGCGAAGAATATTGCAGCGAACACCTGTATCGCTTTATTTGTTTCTATAAGGGAGTTGGCGAAATATTCCGTGGAAACCAATACCGTATCTGGTCATTGAGTATTCAACTTTCGTACCGGCAACTCCGAGAGGGTGTACGTGTGTGCAATACGCCGCTTCCTACGGGCTAGCTCTTGATAAGCTTGTCTGAATACTTTCAGCCACTATGAGAAAATAGTTGTGTTGCTTGGCCAAGAACACCGACGAAAATGGAAAGTCTACGCCGTGAATACCTTGATCCAGTGGTACCAAACTGATACTGGTGTACTTCCATGTCTGTAGGATTTGATGAATCATGTATATTCTCAGTATTTTCTGTGCAAATGTGAGCCATTCCTGCACATAAAAAAAGGTGTGGGCACGTGACGACTGCTGGGTGTCTCTGACGTTACTGGAACTTGTCGGAAGCAACTCAGCATAAAGTAGGTGTAATGAAATGCTTGTACAATGAGGGGTCACAACATGGTCTCAGGACAACAGTGTGCCAAAAAGAGTAGGCGCAGCTGCTTCCAGAGGATCTACACCACGAGAAGATCGTAAGACTGTTCAGTTCGGTTTGACTAACAACTGGAAACTACAGTCGAAATCAGGGTACAGATTACAGGGAGTGTCACGAGGAACAACGGGGAACTGATTATTTGAAGCTGGATTGAGAACTCGAATTATCAAGCGCCGTTTACAGCTTAGACCATACCACGGACAACATACACTTGCCTAGTGTAAATTACTTAGTGGCTGTATGTGGGGTTTAGCAATAGCTCGTACTTCTGCTTGTAGTCCGTTGGATCGAATCTAACGTGCTTGTAGACGAACTAGTGAAAGGTCGCTGCAAGCAGCGATTATCCACATCCATATCTCTCTTACTCTTGGAATCATGTTGTCGGGAGTTACTGGATGTGACCAAATAACTGATCTGATAACTGTTCAAGGGGAACTAGCTTCTAGTCAGTATGTAGTGGAAAGAATCATAAACCTTGCTGTGACACCCTTCGTCACCACAGTAGTAAATGACACGTTCCAGCACCATGCAGGTGATCAGACAGGATGCTTATGGGTGTGTCACATGTCAGAGCCGTATCTTGACGTATCAGGGGTCCCATATCACACCAACTACACACGTCCCACACCATTACAGACCATACATTGTAGATTGTATCGAAAACGTCTTGAGAAATGTGTGGCTCCTTGACTGACCAGTCTGATCCTCTGCTTTGGCATCAATTGGAGCTGTAGAGTAACGTTCAAAACATGTTGCTGCAACCCGCGAATGGTAACACTCTTGTACACTGAAGAGCCAAAGAAACAGGGACACCTGCCTAAAACTGTGTAAGGCCCGTGCGAGAACGCAGAAGCGCCGCAACATGACGCAGCATGAACTCCACTATTGTTTGAAGTAATGTTGGAGGGAAATGACGCCATGAATTCTGTAGGGGTGTCCATAAATCCGTAAGAGCACGAGGGAGTGCAGACCTCTTCTGAACACCGCATTGCAAGGCATCCCACATATGCTCAATAATGTTCGTGTCTGGGGAGTTAGGTAGCCAGCGGAAGTGTTTAAACTCTGAAGATTGTTCCTGGAGCCACTCTGTATCAATTGTGGATGAGTGGGGCATTTCATTGTTCTGCTGGAGTTGCCCAAGTCCGTTGGAATGCGCAATGGACATGAATGGATGCAGGTGATCAGACAGGATGCTTACGGGTGTGTTACATGTCAGAGCCGTATCTCGACGTATCAAGGGTCCCATCTCACACCAAATACACACGTCCCACACTATTACTGCGCCATCTTGAAGAGTCCGTTGCTGTCATACAGCGTCCATGGATTCATGAGGTTGTCTCCATACCCGTCCGCTCGATGCAATTTGAAACGAGACTCGTCTGACGTCGCAACATTTTTGCAGTCATGAACAGTCCAATGTCAGTGTTGACGGGCCCAGGCGAGGCGTAAACTTTACATCTCCGCTCGAACAGGAGATGAAGGCCCAACGTGTCCCAGCGCTCTTGCGCCGACTATAACACCACGTTCAAACTCACTTAAATCCTGATAACTGGCCATTGTAGCAGCAGTAACCGATCTAATAAATGCGCCAGACACTTTCTATATTATATAGGCGCTGTGGTCTGCCTGTTTACACACCTCTGTATTTGAATACACTTGCCTGTACCAGTTTCTTTGGCATGTTGTCATCAAGACGGTCGTGACATTGCTGCTCAGTCATGTCCCAAATACGTTTCCTGAATATGTGTGCAAAGCGTGTAGACGGTTAAGTAAAAGGCAAACCAGGAGACAGTTAACATTTGAAAATGCTCTAATTCACGGAATAATGTAGGTGGAGAGGTAAAAATTGATACACATGCCTGAAATGACAAGGAGTTTTACTGAAGCGAAAAACTAGTACAAAAACTGGTCAATAGATGGCTTTGGACACCAACACACCAGTGACGCTTCGCTGCTCGAGTTTCGTTTATAAAATGAGCTGTAGTTAAAAATGGAGTCAGATCATACCTAGTCTTACTGACAAACAACTAAAGGAAGGTACGACTTTTATGTAAGATTGTGTTCCACTCCACGCATACTGCTTCACGTGTGGAAGTCCACATCGTTTAGTGAGGATCGCGTACTGATCCGCCACGTCCGTCACGCTTGGCCTCCAAAGTCCCCTGACGTCAATCCATGTGATTATTGGCCGTGGGATTACCTAAAATCTCAAGTTTTCTACGATAATCCCATCTCATTAGGGACACCAAAGGACAACATCCGAAGACAATTTCTCACCATACCTACTGATATACTGTAAGGGCTGTTCACAACTTCGTCCGTCGACTACACCTATTTTTGACATGTTGAGCATTTGAGGTAAGGATCGCGTTGGCAAAAAATCTATTGTTTTTCTTATTGTTGCTTTTATCATATGAAGCGCCATTTGCAGATCATTTTGTGCAATTTTTTTCAGTAAAATACAATGTCATTTCAAGCATGTGAGCTAATTTTTAACTTTCTACCTACATTACTCTGTGGAGTATTGAATTTTCAAACGGAGTGTTGGGTCACCGTAAATATTGTTTATATTTATAACGTCGCTTTGGCTCCTCCATCATCAGATCAGTCATTAGAAATTGTAAAACTACCTTCGTTATCCGAGTCAATGATACGGAGACCACACTTAGGCACGTAAGTGGTTTCATTCAAAGAATGTCCCGTTTTGCGACATTTCAGTTTTCTGAGGTCATCCAGTGTACGAAACACCTTCCAATGTAAACGATGCGCAGGACTGCTTAGTCGGGTTCAAGTCAGCAGATGCCGCAGGCCATTTCCATTCCGCCCGTTCCTGCCTGCTGGGAGTAGGTATTCTCGAGGTAGTCGCGTTGTGTTCGTGTATTACCATAAGCAACCACCATTTTGTTAATATATGCATTTGAGTGCTTCATTTGCAAATAACCAAACACTGTAAGGTACGTCAGCAATCGGAATTAATTACGCCGAAGGTATGCATTCGCTATTGCAAATGCGATTGGATTACAGCTGTACAATTAGTTGCTGACAAACGAAAATTTGTGCCGGGCTAGGAATCGAGTGCGGGTTTCCCGCTTTACGCGAGTGATCACCTGAGCAACTTCGGCTATCTGAGCACGCCTCCCGGACCGGCCCACACGCCATATGTCACCGCGTGTATGCATTTTGCTCTCGCACAGCTGCTATGATTCCCGCACAGAAAGAGACTTATTTAGTATTGTAGCGGCCCATCTCGTCATGTAATACTGTTTTGAAGTGTCTGTGTCTTACTGTGTACTACGCCATGTCCTTCACACAAGCACGGGTGTTTGAAGGACATTGCACAGTAAAGCGCAAAAACACGGACACTGCAAAACAGGAATTAATTACGCCTCATTTTGTTTCACATGAGTTACTAAATTAGCGCTCGATTCTTTGCTTTCACAGATAATATGGCCTCCGCATTTTTTATTTTCTTTTTTGTTTTTGTTTTCCTGTGGTAAAACTTTTATGTTGTTCACAAATTAAAACACCTTCTGAACTTTCCACGCTAACTAGGCCACAGAAGCGTGGTCTTTTCGCAATATGCTTCTGACCAAAAAGCGATTCTGTTAGCTGGAGTCTAAGGTTTTTGTTACCCACGCCTTCTGCGTTCTTGTGCTAATATTTCCATAGAAAGTTTCATCTCCTGATATACATGGTGAGCCACTAACTATTGCCACCTAGAATAACTCCGTAAGTATGTCAGTAGTTGAAAAGTTTGTGGGATAAATGTTTCATGGGATAACGGGGACCACAATATGACATTGGCTTTTTGTTGCTAGCTGGGGTCGCGTCAGAGATATGAAGGTCAACTTCGTTTTTTTTTTAATATGATACTATAGTTTGGTACTTATTTTCTGATAGCGGCTATCGAGACGAATCCAATGATGTGTAACAGTAAGGTCTTTGAACGTCGACGAAGGTCAAAAAGGTGGCATCAATATTCATTTGCAGAAGGTGTTCGAAGTGATGACCATTGGTAGCAATGCAGTGCTGCAATGTTCTTATCATGGATTGAGTGGTATTCCTTGTTACTTCGGCACTTATAGAAGCACATGCTCTGACAACTCTCTCTCGTATATCGTGCAAATAGTAAATATTCGCCGGATACTGTGTATCCATTGACATGTAAACACCATTCGATAGTTTCGCAATACAACACTAATAGGAACCGTAAGACTAGTATTGGCCAATCAAGAGAATTTGAATGATGTGTTCCTTCGAAGAACGAGTCGATATGCTTCTCATTTACAGAGAATGCCAACGAAATTCAGTGAGAACTAGAAACTTATACGCTGAAAGATACCCGCAACATACTCACCCTACACGTCGTACATTTGAATATGTTTATGATAAATTGAGAACAGCTGGATCTTTAACGAATCGGAAGCATATCCGGCAAAGGAAACTTACTAACAAGGAAACGGAAATTGGTACTCTTGCCACTGTGGTTCGAGATCCTTGTGTTAATTCGCGTCAAATCGCAAGGGAATCTGGCATGAACCAGAATAGTGTTGATCGTGTTCTGCATCGCCATGAATATCATCCTTACCATATCAGTCGCCACCAAGAATTAACTGGTACGGATTGTATACGTCGTTGGTTCAACTTCAGAAAATTGGGAAATTTGTGGTAAGTTCTATGGGACCAAACTGCTGAGGTCATCGATCCCAAGGCTTACACACTATTTAATCTAACTTAAACTAACATACGCTAAGGACAACACACACACCCATGCCTAAGGGAGGACTAGAACCTCCGACGGGGGCAGCCTCGCGATCCATGGCAAGGCGCCTCAAATCGTACGGCTACATCTCGCGGCACGCCCAACTTCAGATTCAGAGGGATGATACACTTATTAATTTGATTTTATTTACTGAAGAGACTACATTAACGTACCATGCAAATGTTAATTTGTATAACGTACATTATTGGGCAAATGAAAATTCATGTTAGCTGCGGCAAGTTACACACCAAAAACCGTTGTCGGTGAATTTATGGTGTGGGATTCTGGAGGACGGGCTCCTTTTTCATTGAATAGAATCTTAATAGTAGGAATCACACCACATTCCTGTAAGAAACATTAGGTCTGTCACTGTAAGAAATAACTTTAGGAACAAGGAACAGAATGTGATATCAACACGATGGGTGTCCGCCACATTTTTCGCTGATTGCCAGAAATGAGATGCAGAGACAATTCCAGAATCGTTGGATTGGACGCGGAGGAGATGTGTCGGCGCCGGTTGGTTCGCCAGACTTGACGCCTCTGGATTTTTTTCTTGTGGTGATTCGTAAAAGATATTGTTTATAAAGGCGTTCCTACTACACCTGAAGATATTCGAGAGGGAATTTCAGAGCATGTGCTTCGATAAGTGCCAATGTGATAAGGAATACCACTCAATCCATGACAAGAAGATTGCAGCACTGCATTGATATCAATGGTCATCACATCGAGCCCCTTCTGTAAATGGACATGCCACCTTTGTGACTTTCGTCGACCTTCAAAGACCTTACTGTTAACATCATTTTATTCGTCTCGATAGCCGCTATCAGAAAATAAGTACCAAACTACAGCATCCCATTAAAAAAATTGTCCTTCATATCTCCGATGAGGTCGGCCGGTTCTAGGCGCTTCAGTCTGGAACCGCGCGATCACTACGATCGCAAGTTCGAATCCTGCCTCGGGCATGTATGTGTGTGATGTTCTTAGGTAGTTAGGTTTAAGTAGTTCTGAGTTCTAGGGGACTGATGACCTCAGATGTTAAATCCCATAGTGCTCAGAGCCATTTGAACCATTTGCCATCTCTGATGCCACCCTAGCTAGCAACAAAAGACCAACGTCATATTATGGCCCCCTTGTCCCATGCAACTTTTGTCCCGCAAACTTTTCATCTCCTATCATACTTTCGGAGATGTTCTTGGTGGCTATAGTTAGTGACTCACCCTGTATATTTCCTTAAATGGAGCCGAGAAGCAAAATGTCAGTTTTCATAGACTTGGCTCAAATTTTTTTGTAAATATAAAGAATATTTTTGAGCCGTGCGTGGCTCGTGTTCCTGCCAACATGTATTTTACACTCTGTTTTTAACGTACTTCCGTCTCACTACGTTAATTTAAATTACTAATGTCACGGAGTTGCTGCTTTGCCTGATCGTGAGCGGCGTTAGCAGCGCGTATCGATATATCCCCTCTTATAGTATTTTTGCTCTATTGCTATTACTTCCCGGTCGTTGTTTGTGCTAAGCGAGTTCGGATCGCGAGTTCGGGTTGAGAGTTCACGTCGCAAGTTCGGGTCTGCCAGTCAGCTGGAACGTGTCTGGAGCGCAGTCCGGACCTGCCGGTCGGGAATTGCAATGTGGCACTGGTGCAGTTGGATTGGAGCAGCAGTGACGTCTGCGTCGACATTGCTCGCCTGATCGTTGCCACCACGCATCACTTGAGCCGGGGCACGGTCTTGGTGGATCGTCGGCCGGTCGTCTAACCGGACGACGCGATTTTGCTCGCCGATCGTTCATGAGTCGGCTGTGTGTGTGTGTGTGTGTGTGTGTGTGTGTGTGTGTGTGTGTGTGTGTGTGCGCGCGCGCATCAACTCCCAATTTGTATTCGTGCATGTTTAGTTACTGTCGAGTGTCGTTCAGGTCTTCGTACAGTGTTTTTCAGGTTGTGTGTGTAGTTGGCGTAATGTCCACTGACGACTGTTCTAGATGTTCTCGGCATGCTGAGAGGGCGTCGGTCGGTTGTTGCGGACGAGGGAAGTTATCACCGCGCGGTGCAGTCGGCTGGGTCCGCTGCCAGCCCCTGCGCAGTGTCGGAGCGTGTGTGGAGCTGCCCGCTCGCCACGAGCTTCGTGGTTCACCGACGTAGAACGTCACAGTTGAATAGTGGTTTCAACTACACAAGCCACGGCTATTCATGTTGTGGTGGTTCGTTTCGGAGGTTTGCTGTTGGGGAGGTTATCCAGTGAGCAAAACAGTTCCTACTGCTGAATTTTAGCCACCATGCGATGCAATTAACTAATTTGTTCGACTATAATTTGAGTGCACCAGCGGAATTTTCTGTCTTGTGGCCGTTTGTGTTCTGGTTACCTGCCCTTGGCACTGACGTAAAACTCAGGCAGTGTGCTTTTGAGTGAAGTTAACTTTATTACCGTGTTTCATATTCAAGTGTACCAGCGCAATTTTCTGCCTACTGGCTGTTAGTGTTCCGGTTACCTGCCCTGGCCACTAACGTAATTTCAGGCAGCGTCCTTTCCTCACCTGTTGTCGCTGTCCAACATGGTGTGTACTTTTGATAGCTAATACATACTCCATTGCGGATTATCATGTTTGTAGGTTTGAGTTCTTATGTACTGATTGTCGGCAAGCTAGTCGTTGTCGGTTGGTCCGTGGCTGTCCCCTGGGTGGGTTCCGACAGATCAAGTATAGTTGGGCTCACCACCTGTCTCGCCTAAGTGAACGAGGGTAGACCGACATCCCTGGAGGCTTCTGAGTGCCACTGGTGTTTAATTATCTGTTGTCAGCTACTTTAAATTCAAGGCTTATGATTATTTTTTAATTTTCTTAAAAAATTTGCAAAATTAATTTTAAATTTATCTTTCATGCTTAAACATTGCGGGCTTCTTCCTTTAAAAGATTATGGTAATATATTTTAAAATTTTGATACTTAAATCTGGCCTTAAGCCATTGGTATTGCACCTTGCATATGTACGTTCTGTCTGCTTAGCCTTAAGGCTTTCCACGTCGCCGTGGTACGTGTTTTTATTTATTTGATTTGCCTCTTTAATTGCATTTTAATCTCGTTGATTCTTAGGATATCTTGTTGATAAACATTCTGGCCTTCTGCTTTCAAAGGTCTATGCTAATATATTCTAAAATTTTTGAAATATAATTGTGGCCCTCAGCCATTTGTACTGCACTTTGCGTGTGTTTGCTGTTTTCTTAATTATTTTATCGCTATCTTAATTGGATTTTTATCTCGTTGATTTTTTAAGATTTCTTGTTTGGAGGCCTTCAGCCGTGATAGAGTTACATTCGGTAAACGTCCTGCTATGTGCCGCTTTGGTTATAAAGGTTATTGAATTACAATAAATGACAATTAGAAGGAGAAACTGACCTCAACCTTTGGCCCTTTCCACAATCCTATTACCTGTTCTGCCCAGCGGGTTTAGCGGGCGTATCAATTTTCTTAGAATATTATGTGGTCGTGCGGTAGCGTTCTCGCTTCCCACACCCGGGTTCCCGGGTTACATTCCCGGCGGGGTCAGGGATTTTCTCTGCCTCGTGATGGCTGGGTGTTGTGTGCTGTCCTTAGGTTAGGTTGAAGTAGTTCTAAGTTCTAGGGGACTGATGACCATAGATGTTAAGTCCCATAGTGCTCAGAGCCATTTTAGAATATTATGAGAAGGAAAGTTGCTACTCACCATATAGCCGAGATGCTGAGTCGCAGATACGCACAACAAAAAGACTCTCACAGTTATAGTTTTCGGCCATTGAGACCTTCGTCAACAACAGACACACATACGCACACGTACACACATTCACGCAAACGCAACTCACACATACGACCTCTTATAAAATTTTCGCCAGTAGTTTCACACCTTAGAAGTTGCTTTTCCAAAACAGTGACACTCTTTTTCTTCATTTTTAACAGAGAATCCAAATGCATATGTTCATAGATTTAACTTTAAAAATGCTTTTTCAATGAAATAATTTCACAGAACTTTACGTTTTCTATTTTTACTCCTTACGAGGTTGAATTTCCGAAAACAATGAAAGGCATGTTTTTTAAATTCTAACAGAAATCAAATGCCAGTTTTCGTAGATGCTACTTAAAAAATGCTGTAGTCGTTCTCAATAATGATATAATTTTAAAACAAACTTTCATCCACTATTGCACTCCTATAGGGGGTCAAATTTTTTAAAAAATGTTGAAACTCGTATTTCTTCTTATTTGACAAGGAGACCAAGATCGAGTTTTTATAGTTTCACCTTCAAAACTGCCTTAATAGCGACATATTTTCAAAACACCTTTTAATACACTATTTCACCCTCATAGGGATGGCATATGTTGATCATATACTGCCGGCGTCGTTTAAGAAGGGTCTTAAACAACGCTGTCAGTATAAGATCAACAGCCTCTACAAATTACAATTTTCTATCCTTAGTAGTTTGGGCTGGGTGATGATGAATCAGTGAGTACGTCAGTCGGTCGAGACTCTGCGTCTTATATACAGAGATCGATTTTAGATCATAAGTAATATTTACTTCGCGTGTTATTTTAGAACATGATACTTTTAGATTTACTATCGAGTTAAAATTTTCGTAGGAAATATATGTAGAAAAATAACACACTGCTCACGCCACAGCTGCAGATGAGGCAACATTTTCATCTTTTGCACATCTTGCAGAAAATCTGACAGAAAGTTAAACAGGTCTGTGAACTGTCGTATTTGGCCTTGGAGGAAGGCGGAAAAGAAGTGAAGCCGGAAAAACTCGAGACGGACAGAAAATTTTTCTCCAGCAAGCAGTTTCCTTCGGGCCCGAGCCTCCAAAAAAATTAGAGGTCCGCATTTAAGAAATTCAGATTGCAAAAAGTAGAAGAAATTAAGCCCGGCAGCAATTAGTGGAAAATTAGTGGGTTTGTTTTCGCGGAGGCCCAGCGTCCGCGCGACGAAGTAATTGCGGGTCTGAAATTCAATATCGCCCTCCGCTGCAGGGTCGGAGCTTTAGGCAACGTCCCTCTCCCAGCGCTGCGTTGCGGTCCACCACCAGAAGCTTTGGCCGGCCCTCAGAACACGGGAAGTAGGGTGCTGATGTTCATTAAGGATGTGTCCAAAATAATCCGGAAAACACACCTCACACTTCAGGCATGTGAGGGCATGCAGGGTAAATCTAATGATACCAACCTGATTTTTTTCACATTCAGAATGTACAATCTAAAGGATGGACTCCTTTTCAGTTATGTAAATACACAAGGGTTTTCGCGTATCTAACATACAGCTGAAAGGCGGGAGGTATAGGAAACGTAAGCCTTTTTCAAGTTACATTTTTTTCTCAGTGTTGCAACGAAATATCATACTAAACGATACCTTGCTATGTTGCTTAACAGAATTATAAAACTCATTATCACAACAATACAAAGGGCGTTTGCAATTAACCTTACGCTACTAGAGCAGTGTAGATCGAACCCAAATTTGTAGGAATAACGTCCAGACTATGTACTGCAAGGTTTGCGTTGGTAATACTGTTAATGCTTTGACTTTCAATTACGCATCTGTACTAGAACGGCAACTTAACGTTGAAACCAAGTGTCAGCGTACATTACAACTGCAGAAAGTCAACATCGGTTTGGACAATGTGAGCAGTGCTTTATTCTTACATGTCCATTATAATTATCCGGGCTGTTATGCCGTGGTCGGTTGATGAATTCTGAGGTGATTCCCAACGTTTCGTCTCCGACTGCGGGAGACATCTTCAAGGGGGTCCGTAGCTTGATGGAAGGTCCAACACACACACTGGCTCGCTACTGACTGTGTGTTGTGTGTTGTGTGTGTTGGACCTTCCATCAAGCTACGGACCCCCTTGAAGATGTCTCCCGCAGTCGGAGACGAAACGTTGGGAATCACCTCAGAATTCATCAACCGATCACGGCATAACAGCCCGGATAATTATAATGGACATGATATTTCCGACCGTGAAAGTTTACATTTCAGTATTTATTCTTACAGTGAACCTGTTTCATGAAAGCAACAAGAATAGTGTTACTACTATTCACGAGTATCGATGCATTAATTCGCAGTAGTGCTCTTACCGTATCGGGGTTAAAGAGCATGATTGGGAAGTTTGAATTACCGACGGTTTGCCAGTTGCTCCTGGGAGATGCCGACTATCGACTGCGTAGGACAGTTCTTTTATTATTTTATTTTTTATTTTTTTTGCAACCTGCGTCCTCAATTGCTTGCTGGATGTGATCCAATCTCAACCTTCCTCACAGTTTTTGCCCTCTACGGCTCCCTGTAGTTCCACGGAAGTCATTCCCTTATGTCTTAACAGATGTCGTAGGACCCTGTCCCTTCTCCTTATCAGTGTTTTCCGCATATTCTTTTCCTCTCCGAATCTGCATAGAACCTCCTCATTCCGTACTTTATCAGTCCACCTCATTTTCAAATCAGTCCACCTCATTTTCAAAATTCGTCTGTTCCGGTTTTCTCACAATCCATGTTTCACTACCATACAACGCTGTACTCCAGACGTACATTATCAGAAATTTCTTCTTCAAATTAAGGCCTATGTTTATTACTAGTAGACTTCTCTTGGCCAGAAATGCTATTTTTGCCATTGCTAGTCTGCTTTGATGTCCCACTTGTCCCTTCCTTCATAGGGTGGGAGAACTTCTTAACTGCATCTACTTCATCACCATCAATCGTGATGTTAAGTTTCTCGCTGTTCTCATTTCTGATACTTCTTATTACTTTTGTCTTTCTTCGATTTACTCTCACTCATTATTCTATACTCATCAGACTTTTGACTCCGTTCGGCAGATCATGTAATTCTTCTTCATTTTTACTAAGGATAGCAATGTCATCAGCGAATCGTATCACTGATATCCTTTCACCTTGAATTTTAATTTGCACTCCTGAAACTTTCTTTTATTTCCATCATTGCTTCTTCGAAGTACAGATTGAACAGTAGGGACGAATGACTTAAATTCTGATTCTAATACTGGATCCTTGTCTTACACCCTTTTTAATCCGAGCACTTCTTACTTGGTCGTCAACTCATATTATTCCCTCTTGGCTCTTATAAATATTATATACGACCCGTCTCTCCCTGTAGCTTACCCCTATTTTTCTCAGAATGTCGAACATCTTGCACCATTTTACACTATCAAACGCTTTATTCTGGTCGACAAATCGTATAAAAGTCTCTTGATTTTTCTTTAGTCTTGCTTCCATTACCAACCGCAACGTCAGAATTGCCTCTCTCGCCTTTACCTTTTCTAAAGCCAAAAAGCTGATTCTGCGATAATTCTCGCTTAGAAATTCTAATGGAATGTTATCTACCTTAAGTTCTTCAAAGCTCTATTAAATTCTGATTCTAATACTGGATCCCATATCTCTTCCAAATCGACTCCTGCTTCTTCTTCTATCACATCAGCCAAATATTCCCTCTCATAGAGGCTTTCAACGTATTCTTTTCACCTCCCCGCTGTCTCCTCTGCATTTAACAGTGGAATTCCCTTTGCTCTCTCAATTTCTCCACCCTTGCTTTTAATGTCACCGCAGATTGTTATGACTTTCTTCTATGCTGAGTCTCTCTTTTCGATAGTTCTTTTCGATGTCTTCACATTTTTCATGCAGCCATTCGTCTTAGCTGTACTGCACTTCCTATCTCTTTCATTCCTTCGCGACTTGTATTTCTGTATTCCTGAGTTTCCCGGAGCATTTTTGTACTTCCTCCTTTCACTTATTAACAGAAATATTTCTTCTCTTACGCGCAGCTTCTTCGCAATTACTTTCTCTGTCACTATGGTTTTCTTTCCAACATCTGTGGGGGCCCTTTTTAGAGAGGTCCATTCTTCTTCAACTGTACTATCTACCGCTGTATTTATAGCCTTGGAGAAATTCAAGCGTATCTCGTCATTCTCTAGTACTTTCGTATCCCCATTCTTTGCGTATTGATTCTTCCTTACCAGCGTCTTTAACTTCAGACTACTCTTCATCACTACTACAGTATAGTGTGATCTGAATGTGTATCTGCTCGTGGGGGTATGCTTTACAATCCTGAGTTTGATTTCAGAACCTCAGTCTGACCTTGATGTTATATAAATGAATCTTCCCGTATCACCCGGCCTTTTACAAGTATACCTCCTCCTCTTGTGATTCTTGAATAGAGTATTTTTAGCTGAAATTGTCGTAAGCCCATATTCTCCTGTAGCCTTTTCTTCTACTCCTTCCCCTAAGCTGTATTCCAGTCCCCCATGACTATCACATTTTCATCTCTCTTTACGTTCTTTATCACCATTTCAGTATCCTCATATACCTCTTCTATCTCTTCGTCTTCAAGTTGCGATGTATACGTGAACTATGGTTGTCGGTTATCTGTCGATTCTGATAAGAAGAACCCTATCACTGAACTGCCCTTCCTTCTTATTTATAACGGATCCAACTTCCGTTATACCATTTTCTGCTTCCGTTGATATTTCCATTTCACTTCACTGACACCTACTATATCTAGATTGAGCCTTTGCATTTCCCTTTTCAGATTTTTTAGTTTCCCTACCTTGTTCAAGTTTCTGACAGTTCACGCCCCGACTCGTAGAACGTTATCCTTTCGTTGATTATTCAGTCTTTTTCTCATGATCACCTCCTTCTTGGCAGACCCCTCCCGGAGATCATAAAGGAGGATTATTAAAGAAACTTTTGCCAATATGGAGATCATTATTACAGTTTTTGAATTACAGGCCACGTGTCATGTGGGTACGTGTCTTTAATGTAGTTGTTTCCATTGCCTACTGTGTCCTCAAGCCGTTGATTATTGCTCATTCTTCCTTCTTTAGGGTGAGTTTCCAACCCCTAGGATAAGAGAGTGCCCTAAACCTCTGTCCGCTCCTCCGCCCTCTTGGACAAGGCCGTTGGCAGAATGAGGGTGACTTCTTATGCCGGAAGTCTTCGGCCGGCAGTGATGATTATTAATCAAAATTTAAGCGCTGGCGGGATTCGAACCCGGGACTGAGGACGCTTATTAGCAAAGGCGCTATCCTATACCAGTCCGTATCCTGTTGCTGTAGACACGAGGATGCTGGACCTAATATGCTTTCTTCAGGCAGTGCATGAGTTTTGTCAGGACAGCTGAATATTTCATACTCCACCGCTCGAAAAGTACTGCGAACAATTGCGAAATGGTATAATTAGTACGACTGACATGGATGCAGATGATCGTCGCATTCAGCAACGTTTGTAGCCTGGGACGTAAACACGGTATGCAATTAAACCCCTGGATGTTACCCTCTCATGTGGAAATGATACTATGTTGCTTTCAGTGGTTTATTCGTTAGTTCTCTCCCGTATGTCCTTGAAAATGTTTCCATGAAGTTTCATTGTTCTACAATCACTCGTTTTTCCTGGGGTCCCTGTGAAGTTCCGAAACTTTAATTACCTGTATATGCAAACTGTACGTTATTACGCTTATTCTATCCATTCAATTTTGGTTGTTTGAATTTTTTACGTATTGTATAGAACACAAAATTGTAAGTGTAAAGAACTCATTTTTGTTACAAAAATGTTTTAATTGTAAACATCAAATAAAAGTAAACTCAATATGCAGCTTAGTTCTAAGATTACACGTCGGGATAAAGTTAACTTAAATTAGAATGAATTTATAATAATATCATTAGGTGAATCTCTTGCAGATAACCCTACTTCAAAATATTGTTATTCCCCCTATTGAGAGATTTATCGTATGCACGATACAGACACAGCTCTCGTGGACCCAACCCTCACAAATGTGGAATGTATCACGTCATATTCGAAGATTTCATTAACAATATTTCATAACGTTAGTTACAGTACATCAGTAAATGTTCCCGCGAATAGACGTTATTTTTTAAAGAAGTCATCTTTTTGTTTTCCCGTGCAGCTTGCAGTCTTCCACCTAAAGTACTTCTTGGAACTGGATATGTCTCAGTAACATCCGTAGTTGAATTTTAAAGAGTTCAGAAGGCTTCGACGACTTTCTTCGTGTTATTTTGATCCCAATAATGTTGTGACTGTTCCATATTTGCCTTTTACCATAATAAAACACTGTAAGACATTGAGGTACTATGGTATACTTTTTGTCCTGCACAACAAGAAATTAATTTGTCCGATGCAACCCACACATATCGGCTGTGCTAGTTTACCATTTCCACATTCCCATTGTTATTACCCGGATTAGACATTATCACAGCATTTAATATGTAGAATAATTCATTTCAATGTAGGGATGCAATGGAAAAGTATTACTTTCTCGCAAACGAAACATGACACATCAGTATGTGCACCGAAAAACTCACACGGAACAGACGATTTGCCGTCTCTTCGAAACTCACTTGTTTCGATTGAAATCGCCGCGAGCGCTGTCGTTGTTCCGTAGTTCAGGCTGCAGTGACGTGACAGGTTGCCTCACTAGATCTAGAGTCTACTAACACTCCTTGTCCGATATGACCCTCTTTCCGATACGACTCGACCCTCCCCTACGACAGTATGTCTCTAATAATGGCGGTAAAGATACGTACAGCGAAATTTCTTACACGATGCCAGCGTAAACATTTCATGAGATGGGATACTTACGTTGTATGATTTTGGTTATCTCCTGTAAATCTATTCCAGCATAATATCACTAAGTACTGGTAAATAATCGTCCCCGATTTCTTAAAAGCTAGCGGGCTTTTATAAATAATTGTCTGCTAGCGAATATATAAAAAAAAATTATAATCATTGACAACTACTTTTGGCCTGATGAGTTTGCACCTTCAGATGTAAAATTTTATAGAAAGTAGCACCTGGGGTATAGCGGTGTGTGACAGACTATCCTTATGACAAATGTTACAGAACGTCAGCTGTGGAACTCGGGATAGAATGGCATACTGGGGCGCAACGGGATTACTCTGTTTCCTAGCCCGCCCCGATAGCTGAGTGGTATGCCGGCACGGTAGCTCAGCGTGTTCGGCTAGAGGGTTAACTGTCCTCTGTAATGAAAAAAACTGAGGTGATGGATCAACGACGAACTTAAACGGGTGTATTGCGAAATCCGCGCAGAGCAGATGCAACGAGCGAAAACGAACAAAATGAGATTTAAAAAAAGTGGCGAGCGTGACGGACTCTCATGAAAAGGGGCCTGGGTTCGATTCCCGACTTCATCGGAGATTTTCTCCGCTCAGGGACTGGGTGTTATGTTGTCCTAATCATCATCATCATCTCATTCTCATCCACAACCAAGTTGCCAGAGTGGTGTCAACTCAAAATAATTGCACCAGACGTTCGGCCTACCCGACGGGAGGCCCTAGCCACAAGGCATTTCTTTTTTTGTTTTCTTGATCAGAAATGACGCAACCTATTGTGGTGGCATGTAGCTATGTCTCTGAATGGAAGGAAAGGTGTGACAGCAATTTTTACTTGGTTTGGCGTGCGACTTGTAAGTAAATGGTTGTCCTTCACGTTTCCAATTGTGTCTTTATAACATTTAGTTAATTTAAATGCGAGATAAGCCGTTAAGACTTAATTGTACACCCTTAAACGACATGTTATTATAAAATTCATGGTGTTCTCTACACGTCAGCTCGTAATACGTTTAAATTCGTCACTTATCACGTTCCTTAAAAGTTGTTAATTTGAAATGTGCTGCCGGCCAGTGTGGCCGAGCGTTTCTAGGCGCTTCAGTCTGGAACCGCGCGACCGCTACGGTCGCAAGTTCGAATCCTGTTTCGGGCACGGATGTGCGTGATGTCCTTAGGCTAGTTAGGTTTAAGTAGTTCTAAGTTCTAGGGGACTGATGACCTCCGATGTTAAGTCCCATAGTGCTCAAAGCCACTTGAACCACTTGAAATGTGCTCTTAGGCCGGAATTGGACGAGGCTGAATGAGTTATTCCCCCGTTATATCCAGCCATTTTTGGTGCTACTAAATTTCAAGCTATATTTATAAATATTTATTATTATGTTTTTAGATGGTCCAAACTAACATTAAAAATACAGATACAGACTTCTTGGATATAAAATGAATGGAAGTGCCAGTTTGAGCCGTTGTATCTTCTGAAATGGGAGCTTCAAAGTCATGCAGGGAGTTTAATGTGACCAAATCAACGATGGAAAGATACGATCGCAAAGAATGATCCTAACAATAGATTTGAAAAATCTGAAGGGAAATTTAAAACCAAAATATGTTCACGTTGTGTTAACAAAGGACCACTGAGCGACGACATGCATAACGCACGTCAGCCATAAGTGCAAGCTCAGAACAAATGAACACACGCATTTTAAAAGGAATCCCTTCACGTTTCCAAAAATGAACAAAATTTAACAATATGGACCTTTAGCAGCTACCGTGTGGATTAAGGAACCAACTCAAAACATTCATTTAAATGTATCAACGGTTGCGACCAGTATCTAACGAAATTAGGACATTATTTAACCATTGTGACAGTCTCAGTCGACAAACTTGCCCACGCGCAGCGTACTTTAATTACCTCGCAAGTATCGGGACAAACTTTTTCACAGCCCTGATAACTACGCTTAACTCGTTTCCAGACCCTTCCTTTCTTTAAAAAGAAAAAAAAACTCACATTAGCAGACAACGAGAATGCGTTAACGCTTGTAGGTTTCCCCATAATAATAACGATTTCCCGAGGAAATGTATCAGAGCTCATCATTAAACAAAGGAAGTCTCCGCAATAGGTGGACAAATCAAGCAGGATGCTTACGATCCAGGTGAGAAGTTACCATCGCACTGCCGTATCACGACAGCTATGGCTCCTCCCAATGCGTGCAATAGCAGTTACCGTCCGCCATGCCCCACGCCAGCGAACCGGCCGCTGTGGCCGAGCCGTTCTAGGCGCTTCAGTCCGGAACCGCGCTGTTGCTACGGTCGCAGGTTCGAATCCTGCCTCGGGCATGGATATGTGTGATATCCTTAGGTTAGTTAGGATTAAGTAGTTCTGGGTTGTAGGGGACTGATGACCTCAGATGGTAAGTGCAAATGGTTCAAATGGTTCTGAGCACTATGGGACATAACAGCTGAGGTCACCAGTCCCCTAGAACTTAGAACTACTTAAACCTAACTAACCTAAGGACATCACACACATCCATGCCCGAGGCAGGATTCGAATCTGCGACCGTAGAAGCCGCGTGGTTCCGGATTGAAGCGCCTAGAACCGTTCGGGCACCGCCGCCGGCAGATGTTAAGTTTCATAGTGCTTATAGGCATTTGACCCATTTTGAACCCAGGCCAGCGAACCCGCTCGCCACGACGTGCTTCAAAACACTACGCCAATATAGGCATGCTCCATCTGCTCATCACTCAGGTACGTAACAAGTGCACTACTATCACTAAGAGCACACCAGAGCTCAATCAACGTCATCCAGCCTTGTTTTCCTCTCTGTCTCTCACTCACCATAGTGGTCGCAGCCAGAAAGCTGACGATTATTGATATATAACGCTAAAAGGATATTCGCGCCAGGCGAAATCAAACTGCCGCGCCGCGGCTCAGTAATTACCTATGATGAAGTAACGTCTGAAGAAAGCTGCACTACTATACAGTGAAGTCGTTAATAATTTATGTAAGTAGATTTTTGTAGTTTGGGGTCAGCATGCAATCCCAGCACCCAACAATGACGGAGGAAACAGCTGCACAAAGATAATAATGAAGCATCACCTCCTTCGTCAGGACGTGGCTTGAGATAACTAGAATCGAGGGGCGTACCACTAGTAAGACGTTTATTCAGGTTAAGTACAGAGGTTTGGTTGCCGCTGGAGTATAGGACGTTGCTTCTTGGATTGGATGACGAAGTTATTTGCAGAAGCTCAACGAGCCGCCATCAACAGGACCGCCTAGACAACGGCGTGCATAGGCAGCGTGCACCGTCAATGGCCGCAGGGCGGCAGGGGCTGCCGGGGACTGTGCGCCGCGGCCGATAATTGGAGCCACATCCAGGGTACTTGCTCGCCTCAGGGTGCGGATGGTACTCAAACACTAGTCTCCAACATGATCGACGTCGAATTTGTGTGTCCGCCCTGAACGGTGGTCAACGACAAGATAGTCCGTAAGGAACAGAGGGCAGCTACAGAATTAAACACACGTACCATCAGCGAGGTGGACGCCCTCAAGGGGTATTCACCCAGTGGGTGACTCGGCAGTGGGTGACATCTGGTAGGCCGCATATCATCTTCTGCACAAGCTTCTGGAGCCTGAATGCAGAGCAGGTTACTGACAACATCACCATGTACTGTGAACAGTCATCTTCTCAAAGTTAGAGACTGGCGCTGGTAGCACAGATCGGCATCACATACAAACGTGGATACAGTCCGAGAACATCTGGACACATAAAGACAGGTTCCGATTCAAGTATAAGGGCCGATCAAAAAATTTCTGCATTCACGTAATTCTAACATTATATTGGTATCAGGATCAGCAACTCAGTATAATTGCAATCGATTAATCAAGGTATTATTAGCGACTAGTTTGAACGTTGCTCTTCATTTGTAATGTTTTGCTCTACATAATACACCTGTTTATACATCGCCTTGCCAAGGTTCGCTTGGCTCCCCCTGTGGAGGTTCGAGTCCTTCCTCGGGCACGGGTGTGTGTGTTGTCCTTAGCGTAAGTTTGTTTTAGTTAGATTAAGTAGTGTGTAAGCCTACGAACCGATAAACTCAGCAGTTTCGTCCCATAGGAACTTACTACAAATTTCCAAAATTACATTGTTTGAATATAACAAATAGTTTTTGGGAACATTTCTCTTGGAGAAAATCAGCGGTCCACCTAAAATATTTTAAGTGCAAGTTCAGCAGTTGAAGTTCGTGGGGCCATAACACCTCCTCCGTTTTATGCCACCTCCTACCGTCATGGTATAAATGGTCTGAAGATGATCACATTCCGCTCAAAACCATTACAATTACAAATAAACATTTTCTGGCGGTGAAGATTGTTCTTAATCCATTTGAAAATATAAAAAATGTCACCTGACTGTATTACGATTACACAGACGTATGTTTAATGCTAATACAGTCAAGTAACATTTGTTATATTGATCTGGTGTGAAACCAGCTGTGTTATGTACAGCGAAAGCAAAGATATACAGGTAATTATTTAAGAATTGACGAGAATGTTCGAAACTAATCAGTGATAAGAAATACTACACTCCTGGAAATTGAAATAAGAACACCGTGAATTCACTGTCCCAGGAAGGGGAAACTTTATTGACACATTCCTGGGGTCAGATACATCACATGATCGCACTGACAGAACCACAGGCACATAGACACAGGCAACAGATCATGCACAATGTCGGCACTAGTACAGTGTATATCCACCTTTCGCAGCAATGCAGGCTGCTATTCTCCCATGGAGACGATCGTAGAGATGCTGGATGTAGTCCTGTGGAACGGCTTGCCATGCCATTTCCACCTGGCGCCTCAGCTGGACCAGCGTTCGTGCTGGACGTGCAGACCGCGTGAGACGACGCTTCATCCAGTCCCAAACATGCTCAATGGGGGACAGATCCGGAGATCTTGCTGGCCACGGTAGTTGACTTACACGTTCTAGAGCACGTTGGGTGGCACGGGATACATGCGGACGTGCATTGTCCTGTTGGAACAGCAAGTTCCCTTGCCGGTCTAGGAATGGTAGAACGATGGGTTCGATGACGGTTTGGATATACCGTGCACTATTCAGTGTCCCCTCGACGATCACCAGTGGTGTACGGCCAGTGTAGGAGATCGCTCCCCACACCATGATGCCGGGTGTTGGGCCTGTGTGCCTCGGTCGTATGCAGTCCTGATTGTGGCGCTCACCTGCACGGCGCCAAACACGCATACGACCATCATTGGCACCAAGGCAGAAGCGACTCTCATCGCTGAAGACGACACGTCTCCATTCGTCCCTCCATTCACGCCTGTCGTGACACCACTGGAGGCGGGCTGCACGATGTTGGGGCGTGAGCGGAAGACGGCCTAACGGTGTGCGGGACCGTAGCCCAGCTTCATGGAGACGGTTGCGAATGGTCCTCGCCGATACCCCAGGAGCAACAGTGTCCCTAATTTGCTGGGAAGTGGCGGTGCGGTCCCCTACGGCACTGTGCAGGATCCTACGGTCTTGGCGTGCATCCGTGCGTCGCTGCGGTCTGGTCCCAGGTCGACGGGCACGTGCACCTTCCGCCGACCACTGGCGACAACATCGATGTACTGTGGAGACCTCACGCCCCACGTGTTGAGCAATTCGGCGGTACGTCCACCCGGCCTCCCGCATGCCCACTATACGCCCTCGCTCAAAGTCCGTCAACTGCACATACGGTTCACGTCCACGCTGTCGCGGCATGCTATCAGTGTTAAAGACTGCGATGGAGCTCCGTATGCCACGGCAAACTGGCTGACACTGACGGCGGCGGTGCACAAATGCTGCGCAGCTAGCGCCATTCGACGGCCAACACTGCGGTTCCTGGTGTGTCCGCTGTGCCGTGCGTGTGATCATTGCTTGTACAGCCCTCTCGCAGTGTCCGGAGCAAGTATGGTGGGTCTGACACACCGGTGTCAATGTGTTCTTTTTTCCATTTCCAGGAGTGTATTTACAACTGTGACAGAAACGTTAATTATCACATTTCGAAAAGCTTCCACTTGAGGGCATCATTGCAGCGTATATGCAACGTAAGGCGACTCCGGTGCGAGTATATCAGCAGCGAAATGTAGGGTAGGGATCAGCATGGCATTCGCCTCCTTCTGACGCACGTGCGATGAATGCGGAAACGTGATCTACAGCGACATTATTACAAAATACGTCCAAATAGGACGTTTCTTTTCTTGGCTACCGAAAGACAAACACCGGCAGACATCCATCGCCGAATGAAGAATCTGTAGAGGGCAGTATATCTGTCGGAAAACACCGTTGTGGAATGGTGCGCCAAGTTCATGATAACGCACGTTCCCATATCGCAAATCTCGGAAAGCAGAAGTTACGCCAACCCAAGTAAGTGACACTCGAGCTTCCGCCCTGTAGCCCTCATCTCCTCCAGGCGATCATTATGCCTCCGTTCCTCAGAATAGTGCCTGAAGGGTCGACGATTCATGTCGGACGAGATTTTTCAGCAGGCAGTTACGGACTTCATTACGCAGCAGATCAAGGCGTTTTACTAAAAAAGTACCTTCAACTTTGTGCGTTGGTGGAATGATTGTCTCAATACTCAAACTGCTTTTGCCTGCTTGGTTATTCGATTCTGGACTGTGCGGCCTTCAGACAAAAACATTTCCATCTCCCCTTACACTCTTTTTTTAATTTCTAAATTTCTTTATTCAATCTTTATTATTATACGTGATAAACCACTACCTTAAATTAGTGTTTTAATAATTTATTGTGGCAGCTGATCTACAATTTGCAAGTAATGTGTTAGTAACTGATCAGCTACGGGCAAGCTACATTGTTAGTATTAACTACTATGACTATGCATTAAAGGTATTCTCTGCTAACCAACTACACTATACTACCTGCAGCATTACGGGTTATGCCAGTTTGATATTGAAAGGAGGGACACTTCTATGTGGCACCCGAATACGATAATAATATTAATGTAAACTAAAATGAAACTAGTATACTATAAGCTATTTATGTCTCTGACAGGTTTTATAAAGCGGATTGCTGACTTTACACGACCGCAGAGCCAAAGATACTGTTTCCGGGATCAGATTGTAGTGTTGGTAAAGAGAGCGCTTGGCGCTCAGTTGTAGGTAGCTGCCTGTGAGTGAAAGAGGATGGTGTAGGCAGTTTTTGTGGTGTGCTTTGTGAAGGCACGAAGTGTTAGATTAGTGAGGAAGCAGAAGTCTTCAAGCAAGCAAGTAAAATGAACTGCTACGTCGTAAAAAAAATTTTATTAGTTAGCTAACTTGAACTTTGACTTTGACATTGATAAGACAGGTACTGCGTTTAAACTCTCTTTTGATCATTTCCCTAGATGCATACATTGTAAAATTTTTTTCCTATCTACGATAAAAACCTGTGGAAAAAAGATTTTGACTACAGATAAAGTATGTTTTCTTCATGGCTGCTGTAAGTAGAGATTGGGTTAGATACAGGATGAGTTGGCGGTCGGAGTTTTCCGTTTCTCCGGTTCTCAGATAACGCCAGGCAGTCGGAGAAAACAGCTAAGACTCGCGATGAAGACTCCGTCTCTCGTGGCAGATAAAGTATTCACAGTCGCCGTAACATTTTCTGGAAAACACTCTCAGAATGAGAAGGCTAAGCAACAGTGGCAGTATGATATCTTCTGACTAACAAAACTAGTCGATTAAGGAAGGTCTTGAACACACAAGCTGACTGCGAAACATTGCACGTCATTCGGACCATGATAGTAGCAGATTCACCCAGTATTGTTGATTCGCGAAGAGATCACTATGCAGTGTATTGCTAAGCACACTAATCGTTTTATGCAGGTCAGGGGATCCAACACCGAATAAAAGTTTGTAACCGATGTTTACCTTCTTTTTCACAAATTAAATTTTTTTATTCTTGATAATTGTGATTACAAGTTGTATCTCCTTTGCACTTCAAAATTACCTCTATATGCAAACTTATCTGACCTCAAAAAAACACATTGTCCAGTCGGATTTCCTTATCTGCAATCCAATCACTGCAAAAAAAGATAAATGCTTTTTTCCACAGCAAAGAGCGTTGTCGTCACAGCAAACAGCGTTGTCGTCTCAGTTACAGTAGAGCATCATCGTCGGTACTCGCATCCGGAATTTTACATTACATAGGGACATTGCACAAAGTACAGATGTAAAACAATTATAATTTTCGTTTAGCCAGCGCGTTAGTATAGATGTGTTGGCTGATAATTGGATATTGTTGAGTATACCCAGAATGTACGTGAAATGAGTAGGCACAAAAAATAACCAGCTATTTCAGTTCCGTGAAGTTTCTTAGATTTGTTATCAGAGCTGCATGTAATTTGATGACTTGTAGTTATGCTGATTTAGTGAGTTTAGATAGTACTTGCTGTAAAAATCTCATTGCTTGTCAATCAATCAGGAAACCTGACGTATTTTTTGACCAATGTAACTTCAATCGTCAGATGTATTGAAAAGCCAAACTTAACTTGAAATTGCTTTGAGCCACAATGATGATTTCTGGAACATTTTATAGCTGCTAAGGACAGCATTTATATATATAGAAAGGCCACTTGGAGCTTCTGATTGATATTTTCTAACAGTTGTTTTAAATATTATTAAGATTTGCATGTATTCCAAGTACAAGGCCACTTGGAGCCATTCAGTTCTTGATTTTATTGTTTGTTTTTCTTAAGTGTTTATGTCACAATATTGAATATACAAGGCCACTGAGAGCCATAGTATAGTGCTATGAAGCAGGGATGTTGTCATGTTAGGTTATTCTATGTCGAATTGGCAGCCTGGTGCCAAAGTTATTGATTTTGTCTTATTTAGAGTTCAGTTTCGCCTATTCACTCTGGTGTAAAGCGTTGTTGCTTCATCCATTTTGTGATTTCATTAGGATATTGAACTTTTTCTAATGAGATAGATTACTCGATGCTGCCTTACATAGAAATGGTCATGCTCCATTGCCGCACCTTTGCTACATTTCATGCCTTCCGTTATCTGGTCTCCTACCTCTGTTCATGGTATAAGAGCATTTTGTTACTGGTATTCGTACTTCAACATAAGTGACTACACGTATATCTTTTGGATGTCAGAAGAATCTCCACTATGAAGAGCACTGATGCTGATGGTCATCACATTACTGTTATTATGATAATTGCCAACTATAAATGTTGTTTTTTGTGGCCGAGTTCCTCTTGTATCTCTGCACATGACTGAGGGAAATAATATGGAGTTCAGATGTCTTGGTAGACTGAATGCAAACCACATTGGTCTCTACTAAGTTGTTGAGCCAGCACAAAAGAAAAAGAAATGGACTTTATGATTCAGCCGCATCAACATGCTCGTAGGCTTCAGGCATGACTCTTCCTTTCCCTTGCCCAATCCTGCACCATTATCTTTACGATGAGAATTGTATACTGATTTTGCCACACATGATTTGTCAGCAACATGTTTACGAGACAATTTACTCATAATATAACCGGATTATGATTCGTACTAGTGCATCTGAGCACTCTCAGTTCTTTCAAGTGTAATGATATTATACAGTTAGATTGTTTGTACAATCATGACATGTTACTTTAGAATGGTCGTTAGGACTACAATGTAATGGTTTTATGCTATTCAAGATTTTTACTTATCAGTAATGAGATAAATTTACCATACATTTTTAGTACAAGGTACTTCCAAATATGTGCCAAATTCGTAAAAGTCCACTGGAGGGTTGTGAAATGAGTCTACTGGGGGACACGTGTGTGTCGCACCCGAATATGATAATAATATTAATGTAAACAAAGTGAAACTAGTATACTGTAAAAGATGTGTGTCTCTGACTGAGCACGACCGCAGAGCCAAAGATACTGTTTCTGGTGTGAGATTGTAGTGTTGGAGTAAGAGAGCGCTTGCCGTACAGTTGTAGGTAGTTGTCTAAGAGTGAAAGAGAATGGTGTAGGCAGTTTCCGTGGTGTGCTTTGTGAAGGCACCAAGTGTTTGATTAATGAAGAATTCCGAGGAGATGGAAGCAGAAGTCTTCATGCAAGCAAGGTGAAGATGTTAAATAATTAAGATTTTCGTATTGCCAGCGCCTTAGTGTAGATGAGTTGGCTGACAATATGTAATTGTTAAGTGACCCATGGATGTAAGTAAACTGATTTGATAAAAAGGCTAGTTAGACATTTCACTTTTGTGTTGTTCCTAGGATTCGTTAACAGAGCTATATGTAATTTGATGATCTGCAGTTATGCTGGTTTAGTGAGGTTAGATAATACTTGCTGTAAAAATCTCATTGTCAGTCAATTTTTTCTGGCCTAACTTAAATTTTCATGTTCGTTGAAAAGACAAACTTAAATATAAGTTCACAGAAAAAAATATGTGTTAGTAATTCACCACAATCAGTACCGCCAACTGTCCAGGTAATACGTTTTTCAAAGAAGTTGGATTTTTCTTAAATGTTTGCATTTATCAGCCAAAAGAATTTAAGAATTTCATGTACATTTCAAAGTATTACGGCCCGCATTGCACGCTGCTGAGCCTCTAGCTAGATTATTCTCTCTCTCTCTCTCTCTCTCTTTTCTTCTTTTTTTTTTTTTTTTTGTTCGTGGGAGACCAGCAGAATACATCGCCTTCCACCGTTGGTGCCTTAGAGGTAACACAATTTAATTTATTTGTTATGTGCACTGGGACCAAAGTTATCGTTTTTGAACAGGGCCAGAGCATTCTGTGCCTAAGGGGCTGAATGTATTTTGCAGTGATTTTCTTCCTTAATTGGTAATGGGTGTTTCACTGCCCAATCAATTTCGTATAAAGTTTTTGATAGCAATAACGCAGAGTAAGCACTCCACTTGCATTTACAACACGCTACACAAGATGATAGCCAGACCTCCCAATCTTCACAAAAACTTCTCAGAAAATCGTATAGCGGCCATGGACGCTTTTTCTCCCGCAGGCAGGAGAAGAGCAAAGATCACAACAGGTGGTCGAAGGCGCCACTGATATTCACCATGATGCCAACGATGTATTTGTGTAGGGCTGAGCCATAGACTTTGGCTGCCAGGGCAACTGCGTGACTTCGACAGCCCAGACCCAAAGCTGAACTCCCTTTCACTCATCCTGCACAACACCGAGTGTGCTGCCAGTCTATCAGCCAGTAATTTCTCAAAGTTTTCACAGAAAATCCAATAGGCAAATAGGCCCATACGATTTTGTTTCTTTTAGATCTCTGTCTGGTCCCTTCTTAATTATGACCACGCTTGCCTCTTTCCGTATTTTCGGGAGTTTATGCAGCCTAAGGGATTCATTGTATAACTTTGTCAATGGCATCACTAACCACTGCACCACCTCCGCGACAATGTTGTCTGGCCCCAGAGCTCTCCCCTTCTTTCCTCTTCTGAAAAGGGGTATAACGCCCTTTCTTCCATGTAAGCTGCGCTGTCCTCTTCTCTTACTTGGCGCTGACTCTATGTTTCCCATTCTTTGCTGTCATCCGGCAGCAGGGACTGGAGAAGAATCTCTAACAGTTTCCTGCAAGAATTTGGTCATCCGTGCCCCCACCCGAAGGCAGATAACACCTTTGGGGAGCGAATCTTTCCTCTTACTAACTTATACGATACTCCCCAAGAGTAAGCAGCCAGTTGATTAAGTACATACCGCTCCAAGAGAGCTATGGAACCTAATTGCTCTAAGCTCCCGCTGAAGAGTCTCTTTCAACTCACTGTATTGCTGTAACCATCTCTGTTACTCCCAGAAAGCGACACTCCGCTGTGCGTCCTCACCGTTCTAACAGACTGGCGCATCTGCTCCAGATCGGTAGACTATGGTGACGGAGAGGCCGCAACAGCTCTCCCCTTGGCTGGTACGGCTGCCTTCACTGCTCTTATGATGGCCCGCAGCAGTTTCTCAGCGTACTCGTCTCCATCCTCGTCACCTTCTGGAAATGCATGGATGTCGCATTCCGTAGCTAGGCACTCACAATCAGTCCTATTACAGTTTAATTGCACGTCCCACCCCATTTCCCACTGGCGCTCTGTATCACCTAGAACAAAAGTAATCAGTTTATGATCGCTTGTGGTGGCCTTATGATGCACTTCCCTGTTGCTTACGAGTATTTATAGCACTAAGTCTGTACCCGTGGTCTAGGGGTAGCGTCTTCGATTCGTAATCAAAAATGTCTCCCGTCCCGGGTTCGAATCCAGGCGAGATACGCTTGCAGTTCTCTAAGGCTATAGATAAGGAATAGCTCAGTAGGCAGTACAGTTGAAGAAGAATGGACATCTCTAAAATGGGCAGTCACAGAAGTTGGGAAAGGAAACATAGGAACAAAGAAGGTGACTGCGAAGAAACCATGGATAACAGAAGAAATAATTTAGTTGATTGATGAAAGGAGGAAGTACAAAAATGTTCCGGGAAACTCAGGAATACGGAAATACAAGTCGATCAGGAATGAAATAAATACGAAGTGCAGGGAAGCTAAGACGAAATGGCTGCAGGAAAAATGTCAAGACTTCGAAAAAGAAATGAGTGTCGGATGGACAGAGGAGATTCAAAACAACCTTCGGTGACATTAAAAGCAAGAGTGATATCATTAAGAGTACAACGGGAATTCCACTGTTAAATGCATAGCAGAGTGCGGATAGGTGAAAAGAATACATTGAAAGCCTCTATGAGGCGGAAGATTTGTCTGATGTGATATAAGAAGAAACAGGAGTCAATTTAGAAGAGATAGGGAATCTAGTATTAGAATCAGAATTTAAAAGAGCTTTAGAGAAGCTAAGGTCAAATAAGGCACAAGGGATACATAAGATTCCTCAGAATTTCTAAAATAACTGGGGTAAGTGGTAATAAAATGACTATTCACGTTGGCGTGTAGAATTGCGACATACCATTTGACTGTCGGAAAATTATCATCCACACAATTCGGAAGACAGCAAGAACTGACAAGTGCGATAATTATTGCACAATCAGCTTAACAGCTGATGCATCCAAGCTGCTAAATGCTAGACAGAAGAATGGAAAAGAAACTGGAGGATGTGCTCGATGACGATCAGCTTGGCTTTAGAAAAGGTAAAGGCACGAGAGCGGCAATTCTGACGTTGCGGTTGATAATGGAAGCAAGACTAAACAAAAATCAAGAGACGTTTATAGGATTTGTCGACCAGGAAAAAGCGTCTGAAAGAGTAAAATGGTGCAATATGTAGGAAATTCTGACAAACATAGGAGTAAGCTATAGGGTGAGACTGGTCATATACAACATGTACAAGAGCCAAGACGGAATACTATCAGTGGACGACCAAGTACGAAGTACTCGGATTAAAAAGGGTATAGGTCAGGGATGTAGACATTTGCCCCTACTGTTCAATCTGTACATCGAAGAAGCAATGATGGGAATAAAAGAGAGGTTCAGGAGTGGAATTAACATTCAGGATGAAAGGATATCAATGATACGATTCGCTGATGACATTGCTATCCTGAGTGAAAGTGAAGAAGAATTACATGATCTGCTGAACGGAATGAACAGTCTAATGAGTAGAGAATATGGACTGAGAGTAAATAGAAGAAAGACAAAAGTTATGAGAAGTAGCAGAAATGAGAACAGCGAGAAACGTAACATCAGGATTGATGGTCACGAAGTAGAGGAACCTAAGGAATTCTGCTACCCAGGCATTAAAATAACCAATGACGGACGGAGCAAGGAGGACATCAAAAGCAGACTAGCTATGGCAGAATAGGCATTCCTGGCCAAGAGAAGTCTACTAATATCAAACATCGGCCTTAATTTGAGGAAGAAATTTCTGAGAACGTACGTCTGGCGTACAGAATAGTATGGTAGTAAGATATGGACTAGGGAAAACTGGAACAGAAGAGAATCGAAGCATTTGAGATGTGGTGCTACAGAAATGTTGAAAATTAGGTGAACTGATAAGGTAAGGAATGAGGAGGCTCTGCGCAGAATTGGAGAGGAAAGGAATACTGATAAGGAGATGGGATAACATGATAGGACATCTGTTAAGACCTAAGGGAATGACTACCATGGTAATAGAGGGAGCTGTAGAGGGCAGAAACTGTAGAGGAAGAGAGAGACCGGAACACATCCAGCAAATAATTGCGGCCGTAGGTTGCTACTCTGAGATCAACAGGTTAGCACAGGAGAGGAATTCCTGGCGAGCCACATCAAACCAGTCAGAAGACTAATGAAAAAAAATCACTAGTCGTTGCAAGTGTGATGCCAATGTCCGTGCCTTCTACCTTCCTGCAGTGTATGTGGGGGGGGGGATTACCAGGCCTATTGGCCACAACAAGTTGCAAGCCAATAATCGTCTCCTCTGCCTTGCCTCCATCTGTATCTCTTGTACTACTGAACCATAGGGGGATCTCACATTTATGTCTGCTGTGACTAGTACTTTATGGCCCTGCAAAGCCAGGGGCTTCCTAGAGAGATGATGCAGGTGCTCTTCTGTTTCATCACTAAAGTACATATTGACCAAGAATAGGACCCCAACTGGTGACTGTATCTCCACGACCCTACAGTGACTGTTCGAAAGTTGTGAAGGGACTGTTACTCATAGTGCTTTATTACTTACAATTATTGCCGCTCTTGGATCGCCCCTGCTGCAGACCGCTTGCCATGTTGCCGCTGCAAAAGCAATTCGCCCAGCTTGGGAATACGGCTCCTGTACGCAGAGCACATCTAGTCTCCCCTCCTCCGCCATTCTTTGCAGCTCCTGCATTACAAGTCTACTGTTGTGCGCCTTCAGCTGAACAGAGGAAAATAGTTGCGGATATGACTTTCCAGCCAATTTTTCCGCCAATTGAACGCAATGCGTCCATTGGGCAACACTGACTGTATATATATCTCGTCTAGGTCCTATTCATCTCCTTGTATTTGAAAAACTTTTTTGACTAGGGCTCCGAAATCAGTGATGAGATTCACTGCCCTACGTTGTATTCTGTCACCAGCCTCCATTTCAGAGGTGCCTCTCTTCCATATTTGTGACATACCAAGACCACATGCAGTGGTCAGGACACCCGGCTGCTCCAGTGTGGAAAGTTGCATGGCGATCTGTAAGTTAAGGGTCCACAAAATGGGAGTCCTGCAAAGGTCAGAGCTCGTTAGTGGTAGATAATGTACTGTCGTGTATCTCGTATTGACCTCCCCTGTGCATTTCACCTCTCTGCACCACCGTCGATCGGTCCACCACCATAGGACGCTCTTGTTGCCGCTCCTTATCTTCAGTCGGCCAAAGTCCTCATCTTTGGAGGGAGGGAGTTCCACACGGAGCTGTTTGCTCTGTTTGAACACCAGTGTCCACCATTTCTGTTTTCATACTTTGAATCCCTGAAAGCATTCTCAGGAAGTCTTCAAATGTACCGGGTGATCAAAAAGTCAGTAAAAATTTGAAAACTTAATAAACCACGGAATAATGTAGATAGAGAGGTAAAAATTGACACACATGCTTGGAATGACATGGGGTTTTATTAGAACAAAAAAAAAAGCAAAGTTCACAAAATGTCCGACAGATGGCGGTGGAGAGCAAAATAACTGCTACCGTGATGGGTGAGAGGTACGAAGATATGTTACAGAATCGCATCATCCCCAACCTGGATGATAAATACCTGCTGGAATGTACTATGTTTATGCAGAATGGCGCTCCACCCCACATTGGTAGATGCGTGACAGATCTCTTGCGCGCGTCGTTTGGTGATGATCGTGTGTTTAGCTGCCACTTTCGTCATGCTTGGCCTCCCAGGTCCCCAGACCTCAGTCCGTGCGATTATTGGCTTTGGGTTTACTTGAAGTCGCAAGTGTATCGTGATCGACCGACATCTCTATGGATGCTGAAAGACAACATCCGACGCCAATGCCTCACCATAACTCCGGACATGCTTTACAATGCTGTTCACAAAATTATTCCTCGACTGTAGCTATTGTTGAGGAATGATGGTGGACATATTGAGCATTTCCTGTAAAGAACATCATCTTTGCTTTGTTTTACTTTGTAATGCTAATTATTGCTATTCTGATCAGATGAAACGCCATCTGACGGACATTTTTTGAACTTTTGTATTTTTTTGATTCTAATAAAACCTCATGTCATTCCAAGCACGTGTGTCAATTTGTACCTCTCTATCTACATTATTCCGTGATTTATTCAGTTTTCGCCGGCCAGAGTGGCCGTGCGGTTGTAGGCACTACAGTCTGGAGCCGAGCAACCGCTAAGGTCGCAGGTTCGAATCCTGCCTCGGGCATGGATGTGTGTGATGTACTTAGGTTAGTTAGGTTTAATTAGTTCTAAGTTCTAGGCCACTGATGACCTCAGAAGTTAAGTCGCATAGTGCTCAGAGACATTTGAACCATTTATTCAGTTTTCAAACTTATAATGACTTTTTGATCACCCAGTACTTGCTGTCTCTGCATCTTTCCTTCTTTTGCTCAGGGACTTCCTCTCTGGCGTCCTGTTTGCATTTATAGTTTCAGCCACAGTCGATTATGGATAAATAATCAACCATCAAGAAAATCCGAGTAACCCAGAAACAGCAATATAAGTGGAGGTCAATCACAGTTCTTGAGATCAAATTGCAGAAAATGCCTGAGTCAGCAGCATATCCTTAGCACGAATTCCATCAGCGCCAGTAACCAAAATTGTTCTTAGTACTTAAAGTTTTTTTTGTTTTATTCAGATCAAGATGTGCTTGTTTCTCCATTAGCTGATAGCAGCGATTGTCAGCCGTAAAAGTAACAATAGTGGTACAGTCGTCTTAAATGAACTTTGAATCTGCTTCTTCTTGTTTTCTTCAGCTAACGAAGAGAGTTACCAACAGGGGATAGGACAGAATATTTCGGCACATATGTTTAGGAGCGAAAGACGTACCCGACTGCACGAGAGCCTACTGCGGAGCGTGCGGCCTGCGTCCTCTCTCACCTGGCGAAAGCGCTGTTCGCTGTGAGTGATAGCGCGCAGCGGCGCCTCCCGGTAATCAGTACATACTTTACGGCAATTAATTTGCTCTGCAGCGGACCGTGAGACGACCACCGCTTCATCACAAGCCTAATCGTACATACGTACGTAGCGGGCAAAGTGCACGTCACGCAACGTAATTTCGTAACAGGAGGACTTTGTCGGAAAAGCCCGTGTGCGGGCTTTTGGCCGTGTGGCAGGTAACAGACTGTAACCGCATCAGACAGGCACACCTGTAATGTGGGCGGCGTATTGCGAACTTTGTTTTCTGCCCCTCTGGCCAAATAAATTGCCTTTGGTTTTGTTGGCGAAATTGATGAACTGACGCCGTAATGCAGTAACGCTGCCGTCAAAGCAGTCGGATAGAGACTAATCAGACAAAAATTACTACGTTACGCCTCTGCACCTATGAAAGGAACGGAGTATACCCAATAAAATCTGAATTAGTTGCCGATAGTCTCTACACTTTATAGGATAGGGAGATGCTTCTTACATAATTTCGAACCTAATAATGCAAACATTAATTTATATTCGAGGGTTCTAATACTATAAAATAAATGTTGTCTCCTCAATTGATTAAACAACTACCGTTATTGCTGTTGCCACTAGCGGCGTTTTCCATCTATAGTTGACTTATCACGGCCATGTTTCATTGCTGAACTGTTACGTAAGTAGCCCAAAGGTTAGTTACCATTTCAAAGTTCGACACTTCACGGAATAACATGCTAAGAGAGTTAAACCTGACGCACAAGTGTGAAGCGACATATGGATTTACTGAAACCGAAGAAACTGCACAAAATGACCAACGGATGCCTCTTCATATCTTCCAGAAGCAATGATTAGTATGGCAATTGATTTCTAGCAAAGACGGTGTTCTTTATAACAAATTACCAACTTGTGGGCCGCCATTTATGAAAAACAGCTATAGTCGAGGGACAATGTTGTGACTAGCACTGTGCAGTGTATCAGTAGGTATGGTGATAAACTGACATCGGATGTTGTCTTTCGGCATCCCTGATCACGTCGGACGGTAGCGGTAGACTTGCGACGTCAGTTAACATTACAACCAATAATCTCATGGTTTGAGGTCTGAAGACCTGGGAGACCAAGCATGACCGAAGTGGCGGCCCAGCAAGCGATCCTCAGAAAACGATGTGCGTAACAGATCTTTCACATGTGAAGCAAAGCGTTTTATCAGCGATGCTTTGGATAACCTGACTACCTTTCCAATTGCAGTTCATTTTATACTCGATTCCTATTTGGGTTCACGTACATATTATTGTCAGACGCCACCTTTTAAGCACTTTTTACACTCGTTTTCTGTTTCAATGAAGCCCCATGTCAGTTCAAACATGTGTGTCAGTTTTTATCTCTCTATTTGCATTACTCCGTACCATAGTGAGTTGTCAAGTTTTAGCGGAAATTTGGGTCACCCTGTATAGAAACGGTTCAGAGCTCCTTTTCCGCACTAGTAGTGCCCTTAAACAGCACTAATCAACAGCAGTTGTCTGCTGGATTCCTGGACCCAGGACGACACTTCATTAGTGTTTCCACTATAAAAATTCTATGACGAGCATTTCCGTTTGCTTCGGAAGGTAAACCGATTTTGTGACATATTAAAAGTTCCTAATCAGAAGCGAATTATTTAGTCTCGCCTGCGTGCTTCGGTAGTTCAGTTTTGGAATCTCTGTGTGTTAAACCAAGTTCATGCGTTTTCCTTCGTGCCTACAGTAGTCTTCCGTAGCGCGTGTCGATGGTCGTTTCTTTGTCTGTGTAGTGTAGTTTCCCTCTATCTTTAGCGTGGGTAGGCACTGTGATGGCTGTGTGCGGATGTGAGCCTAGTTGGTTCCACTTCGCTCTCAGCTAAAGGCTGTAATGGCTTCGGCTACACAGCTTGAAGTTGCAGTGGATGCGGATCACTGTTGTGGGCCGGCCTTGCGGAGCCAAAGGCCGCCCAGCATGTCTGAGTCCACCGATTGGTCCCCACCGGTTACCGGCTCTGTTAATGCTCTCGCTGAGGTTGACACTTCACCCGTGGTCGAGTGGGAGGTCGCCTCGAGGCATGGCGGGCGGTGGAAGACTTCAGAGTGCCGCACGTAAGGCCTTCTTGGTTAGACCGACAAATAGGTTCCAGGTGCTGTCTGTGGGTGACAGTGTCTCTCAGCCAGATGCAATCTCTTGGGTCTGTTTCACTGGGAACCTCTCAGCCTGCACGATCCAGGCAGTTACAGAGGGCGAGATTATTGGTAGTTGGGAGCTCCAATGTTAGGCGCGTCTTGGGGCGCCTTAGGGACATGGCTGCCAAGGAGGGATAGCAAGCCAATGCGCAATCCGTGTGCATACCGGGTGGAGTCATTCCAGACATTGAAGGGGTCCTTCCAGACGCCATGAAAAGGACCGGGTATAACCAACTGCAGGTAGTGGCTCACGTCGGTGTCAATGTTGTGTGTCGCTTTGGATCAGAAGAGATTCTCTCTCAAGATTCTCTCTCAAGAGGCCAACAGAGGTGCAGGCCGTCAGTCCTGGTTGCGAGATGAAAGCTGTACTGACCATTTACAGCATAGTCGACAGGACCGATTGCAGACCTTTCGTACAGAGCCGAGTGGAGGGTCTGAATCAGAAGCTCAGATGGTTCTGTGACCGTGTAGGCTGCAGATTCCCCGAACTGCGCCGTGGGTTGATGGAATTTCGGATTCCGCTGAATCGGTCAGGAGTCCACTACACGCAGGAGGCGGCTACACGGGTACCAGGTGCTGTGTGGCGCGGACTAGGCGGAATTTTAGGTTACAGGGTCTCGGGGAAATACAAAAAGGGCTTCAGTCTCAGAGGGTGCAGGTCGAACACTGGAAGAACGTAGATACAGGAACCATCGGTACAACAGTTGTAAATAATCGTAGTTGTGTTGGGAAAGTACCAGAGCTCCAAGCGCTAATAGAAAGCACTGATACCCAAATAACTATAGGCACTGAAAGCTGGCTATAGCTGGAGATAAGTTCAGCCGAAGGTTTTTCAAGAAACCTAATGGTGTTCCGAAAGGATAGGCTAAACACAGTTGGCGGTGGTATGTTTGTTGCTGTTAGAAGTAGTTTATCTTGCAGCGATGTTAACGAAGATAATTCTTCTGAGTTAGTATGGGCAGAGGTCTTTCTTGGCAACCGGAATAAAATAATAACAGTATGGACCTTCCTACTCAGACGATACAACTGCTGAAAGGCTCAAAGAAAACTTAAGGTTAATTTCAAACACGTATTCGACTCATACAAATATAGTTTGATGGTGACTTCAATTTGTTCTCGATTTGTTCGGGGAAATAGATGTTTAAAACTGGAGGCAGGCATAAAACATCATGCGAAATTGTGCTAAACGCATTCTGTGAAAATTAATTCGAGCAGTTAGCTCATGTACCCACGCGAATAGTAAACGGCTGTGAAAACACACTTGACCTCTTAGAAACAAATAATCCTTAGCTAATAACGAACACAAAACGGATACAGGGATTAGTGAACACAGGGGTGTCGTAGCAAGACTGAATATTATAACTCCAAAATCCTCTACAAAAATTTGTATATATATATGGTCTACATTGACACTGTTAATTTGGGGGGAATGGAGTTTGTATCTGAGGAAAGCGTCAAGTGAATTTGTGTCCCCTTTTTTATATATCACGTTCCACAGGATAGCGTTATAGGCCCTCTGCTGTTCCTTATCTATGTAAACGATTTAGGAGACAGTCTGAGCAGTCGTCTAAGGTTGCTTGCAGATGATGCTGACGTTCATCGCATAGTAAACTTGATGTACAATTTAGAAAATACATATGAATGGTGTAAAAATTGGCAGTTGACCCCAATAATGAAAAGTGTAACGTCATCCACGTAAGTGCTAAAAGGAATACGTTTCACTTGTGTTGCACGATAAATCAGTCAAATATAAAGGCCGTAAATTCAATTAAATACCTAGGAATTACACTTACGAACGATTTAAATTGGAAAGAACACAGAGAAAATACTGTGGGGAATGCAAACCTAAGATTGCGTTTTGTTGGTGGGACACTTAGAACAGATGTACTAAAGAAAGTGCCTACACCACGCTTGTCCGTCCTCTTTTGGAGTACTGCTGCGCCGTCTGGGATCCTTACCTGCTAGGATTAACGGAGTACATCGAGAAAGTTCAACGAAGAGCAGCAGGTTTTGTATTATCGCAAAATATGCGAGACAGTGGCACGGACATGATCCAGGTTCTGTGATAGACACCATTAAAGCAAAGTCGTTTTCTGTTGCGGCGGATTATTCTCACGATATTTCAAACCTTCTCGCCCGAATGCGAAATTTTTTTGCTGACGCTGACTTCCGTAGGGAAAAACGGTCATCGTAATAAAATAATGGAAATCAGAGATCTCACGGAAAAAGTCTAGGTGTTCGTTTTTCGACCGCACTGTTTGGGAGTGAAATAACAGAGAATTATTGTGAAGACGGTTCGATGAACTCTCTGCCATGTACTTCAGTGTGATTTGCAGAATATCCATGTAGATGTAGATGTACTCCTTTACAGAAATCACATTTGTGGAAGCAGATTGCCTATTGCAATGGACAGATTTGTTGGCTGTTTCCTTGAGTGTGTGCCGGCTCTAATTAGATTTTATCAATCTACAAGCAGTTTAGACTGTCATGGAAGATAGCAAAACGTCTGTTGACTCTCTCGTGTAGTATTCTAAAGCATTCTTTGATACTACGGAGGCAGTAGCATCGAAGCGTCCAAGATTATTCAGCTGGCTCCTCCCTCTGTGTTGCTTTGGGATCAAATCAGCTGGCCAAGTCCTTCTGAACAATTTGATTACGTGTACTCAGGAATGCTTACCTAATTATCAGTGCAAGAACTGTTTACCCCAGATGTCTCTCTCGTAAGATTGTAAGGCGCATTTCCTCCGGTATTTGGACAGGTATTTGCAGTTTAGCTCCTGTAATGTGTAACTGGTGTCACACCAAACAAATACTGGCCATTACGCCTTCCTGATAGGCCCAGTTGACGGAAAGCATTTATTTCTTTCCCGTTATAAAAAAATGTTCAAATGTGTATGAAATCTTATGGGACTTAACTGCTAAGGTCATCAGTCCCTAAGCTTACACACTACTTAACCTAAATTATCCTAAAGACGAACACACACACCCATGCCCGAGGGAGAATTCGAACCTCCGCCGGGAACAGCTTTTCCCGTTATAAACAGAATGATTTTTAAAGCGGTTAGTCCCTGTATCACATACCTATTACAGGTAGATGAAATTGTGGGAAATACATTTCTTCACATCCTTTAGCGTACCATGTATGTTATCTCTTTGTCCAGTGAAGGTTGTATCACTGAGTATGTGTTCATCGGAATTCTCGAATTACGCTGTCTGAAAAACAAAGGGAAGCATCCAGGAGACATGGACGGATGTCCATCTTAACTTCTTACACGTACAAAATGTGGGCGAATATGTAAATGATTAGAGTATGTAAAAGGACGGATTATAGGGTAGTTAGTGAATGCTTCGATAGCACTAAAGGTTTAGCACATTGTATATTACCCGATCCACAATATCCAATGGACAAAAGTTAGAAACCACGGTTTTTATTAATTTTTATCAGCAATTTAGACTGTATGGTTAACTTATATACCAAATGAATCTCATTAAAATTATTTCACGTCACTTAACTATAATTAAAAGTAAGTTATAGGAGAAATATCTGTGTTGTAATTAAACTACTAATCTATTCATAATATTCCTATATTCCAACTTATCTAAAGAAGGACTTTAGGAACATTTAGCAGTCATCTGACGTATCTGAGGTGACTTGGGCATTTCATGTAACAGGTCATTGACGAAAAACCATTTAGATCAGTTCTAAATAACTTTTTCAATAACGATTATCGAATATTCTAATGTAAACACTATTGATCTTCAGTCATATTGAGACTACGAAATTATCATACAGAACTTTAATCTGAAATTCCGTTTTGACATTTTGTACTGTGCCTCAATTATATCAGGAATAAAATGCAACATGAAATCAAGTTATGATTAATATTTTTACGATAAGTTTTGTTATTGTAGGTTCACAACCAAATTTCCACCCAACAGTTAAAAGAACAACACATAGAAATGTGTAAGAATAACTCATCATCTATTGTCTTTAGATCTGTAGTAACAGTTTTTTTGTAAATCATTTACTTTTCATTCTAAACCAGTAAACGTAACTGTTTTTGAGAATAGGCCACAGAACATACATTGTTAAGAGCTGAGTAAGCACTGGAAGTTTGTCGCAGTTTGACCATTGTAGTGACCCAAAATCCGTAAGAGTTGCTATGTTGTCAGTCATGTTCGTAAAGGACAGTTAATGTGTGAACATCTCTGTAAATCCCTAAGGAAAATTCATCTGCTGTTAAAAGTATTCATCAGTGTCTCGGAAAATATAATTTTAACATCCAAGTTTTCATCACGTCAGAAATCAAGGCAAATGTTCAATATACTCAATATAGTCCCGTAATGGACTTCATTCGTGGAGCAGATTCGACAGATCAAAGCTAAGTATTCCACTGCAAAAACACCATCACTCTCATAATACGATGAATCCCTTGTCATGAGAAGTATTTCAACCACAGCAGCGTTTGAGTTAAAATTGGAGTTCACTGCAGTTCACTGTGAAATGGAGGAGGGCCACCAGGTTACGTTAATATTGTTCTTATTTAGTGCTGCAGTCTGGCATGACGGAAATAGCGTCAGATCTTGCGTGATTACTGCGAAGCAAGTAAAAATGCCACGTTCTCGTATAAGACATGGTTATCAACAACTGACCGAGCTGGAAAATGGGGTCATTGAGCATCTCCATTTCCCATTTGACGAATCGTCCGATGTACAGATTTCTGGGGCAATCGGATGTGTCAGTGGACCAATGCTGGACTGCATGGAAACGTGACGGAAACTGTATTCGTCGTCAAGGTCCCAGGTGAGCATGTTCGACCACTATAAGGGATGATCAAAGTATTGTGCAACAAGCACATCATAACTAGTTCATATCCGCATCTGCCATTGAGATCAAATAATGGACTCCTTGCAACATTTTGTGTCATCCGCCTCATTGGTTGGAGACTAGTAACAGTCGGGTTATGGTATTACCGTCCAATGCATAGGCTGCCGTTAACACCTCACAGAAACGGCTATATTTGGGATGGGTGATTGGCTGGTTGGTTTGTTTTTTATTATAGAGTGTGTGCACGTCCTCTGTTCAGACTTGCTGGAAAGCTGCCTGCATGTTTTCAGATGTAGAGGTGGGTGGCTGTAGCGGTGACTGTGGACATGAAGTCGCCTGCAGCATATTTTACCCGCCCATCAACACACAATTAATAGCAGGCCATGTGCCCCTTGTTCACAACTCGCCCTAATCGAAGCTATTAAAAAAAAAGTCGAAAGAACGTACCAACTTTAAGGCTATGTTTACAAACACGTTACAGAAACGTCTTTTACGCCAGCGCTCCAAGCGGTTACATTTGACACTGCAGTGAACAAAAGACGGACGACTTTTATGATCAAATCTACGAGAGGCCCTACATTTGGTCCTATTTATTTGATGACAGGCGAGATTTGACAAAGTTTCGTATTACACCATCAAATTTCTTTGACATAAGCATTTGACATATCGACTTTGACAAAGATGTATAATGGTGTAATACAGGCCTAATGTACACTCCTGGAAATGGAAAAAAGAACACATTGACACCGGTGTGTCAGACCCACCATACTTGCTCCGGACTCTGCGAGAGGGCTGTACAAGCAATGATCACACGCACGGCACAGCGGACACACCAGGAACCGCGGTGTTGGCCGTCGAATGGCGCTAGCTGCGCAGCATTTGTGCACCGCCGCCGTCAGTGTCAGCCAGTTTGCCGTGGCATACGGAGCTCCATCGCAGTCTTTAACACTGGTAGCATGCCACGACAGCGTGGACGTGAACCGTATGTGCAGTTGACAGACTTTGAGCGAGGGCGTATATTGGGCATGCGGGAGGCCGGTTGGACGTACCGCCGAATTGCTCAACACGTGGGGCGTGAGGTCTCCACAGTACATCGATGTTGTCGCCAGTGGTCGGCGGAAGGTGCACGTGCCCATCGACCTGGGACCGGACCGCAGCGACGCACGGATGCACGCCAAGACCGTAGGATCCTACGCAGTGCCGTAGGGGACCGCACCGCCACTTCCCAGCAAATTAGGGACACTGTTGCTCCTGGGGTATCGGCGAGGACCATTCGCAACCGTCTCCATGAAGCTGGGCTACGGTCCCGCACACCGTTAGGCCGTCTTCCGCTCACGCCCCAACATCGTGCAGCCCGCCTCCAGTGGTGTCGCGACAGGCGTGAATCGAGGGACGAATGGAGACGTGTCGTCTTCAGCGATGAGAGTCGCTTCTGCCTTGGTGCCAATGATGGTCGTATGCGTGTTTGGCGCCGTGCAGGTGAGCGCCACAATCAGGACTGCACACGACCGAGGCACACAGGGCCAAGACCCGGCATCATGGTGTGGGGAGCGATCTCCTACACTGGCCGTACACCACTGGTGATCGTCGAGGGGACACTGAATAGTGCACGGTACATCCAAACCGTCATCGAACCCATCGTTCTACCATTCCTAGACCGGCAAGGGAACTTGCTGTTCCAACAGGACAATGCACGTCCGCATGTATCCCGTGCCACTCAACGTGCTCTAGAAGGTGTAAGTCATCTACCCTGGCCAGCAAGATCCCCGGATCTGTCCCCCATTGAGCGTCGTCTCACGCGGTCTGCACGTCCAGCACGAACGCTGGTCCAACTGAGGCGCCAGGTGGAAATGGCATGGCAAGCCGTTCCACAGGACTACATCCAGCATCTCTACGATCGTCTCCATGGGAGAATAGCAGCCTGCATTGCTGCGAAAGGTGGATATACACTGTACTAGTGCCGACATTGTGCATGCTCTGTTGCCTGTGTCTATGTGCCTGTGGTTCTGTCAGTGTGATCATGTGATGTATCTGACCCCAGGAATGTGTCAATAAAGTTTCCCCTTCCTGGGACAATGAATTCACGGTGTTCTTATTTCAATTTCCAGGAGTGTATTTCACCAGTTTGCTCTAGTCCACTGGAACCAGAATATCGACGATAATTTGTACATAGGTCTTTCACTTTCAGTACCACATTGCACACTAACAAGCTTTCAATTATTCGACGTCTGTATGACATTTACGAGCTTCACGTAACATTTCTCTTAGAAAATGGTCACTAATGCAAACGGTGCTTCAGTTTACAAACGAAAATCTCTTGTTGCTTGGTCTTTGGTGTGTAAGGCAGACGGGGAAGTAGCAGAGGAAGGTTTGCGCTCGCTGCACGTAGGCTTGCGGGTGGCACCACCTGTTCGGCGAGTCGTAATTACGCGTTGCGTAGCTCCGCGCACCGCTAATGATGGCCTCTAACGACCGCAGTGTTCCGTGTGTCGACTCAGCCGCAGGAGAACTCTCCAGTTACCGTCTGACGTACGAACTTCTGAGAAAATTCAATAACGGGAGCAAATACCCTACTACTTGATCTACTGTCTGCACGTTGTAACCTCCCCACACAAAAAATGAAATAATTAAAATGATGAACCTAGAATAAACTCCCCACAAAAGTAATGAAATGAACCATGAGCCATGAACCTCACCACAGAAATATTTAAATGAGAAACCATTAACCATGAACCAAGTGTAACCTCTGCACAGAAAAATTAAATAATTAAGTGATGAACCAGACGTAACCTCCCTACAAAAATATTAATTTAAATGCATTTTATATATATGCAAAATTAATTTTAATAGTATCTCTGAACAAAATTTGTTCCCATTTATAGTCTACGTGCAGAAATGTATTCACATTTAATGTAACCACAAAATTCAATTCCTAAACCGGGAAATAATAAAAATTCAGTAACCTGGTAAATTTTATGACGACAGCAGCGCTGCGCCGCGGCCCTGTATTCTGACAAAAAAGAAAAAAAATTCTTACCTCAATTAAAACTGCAAATATACCTGCTCTTATGTAGAAATTTTTTTGGCACAGCTTCGTGCAATGCTGGCGTATATATATATATATATATATATATATATATATATATATATATATATATATTATTCTTGGAAGGAATGATCATGCATTGGAAATTTTCTTCAAATAGAAATGAATGCTTTTCTTTTAAAAAAATTACTTTATATTATAAAAATTATTATTGGGGTTTTTTTTGGAACAAATTAAATGACAATTAACATACATTATTACACTCCTGGAAATTGAAATAAGAACACCGTGAATTCATTGTCCCAGGAAGGGGAAACTTTATTGACACCTTCCTGGGGTCAGATACATCACATGATCACACTGACAGAACCACAGGCACATAGACACAGGCAACAGATCATGCACAATGTCGGCACTAGTACAGTGTATATCCACCTTTCGCAGCAATGCAGGCTGCTATTCTCCCATGGAGACGATCGTAGAGATGCTGGATGTAGTCCTGTGGAACGGCTTGCCATGCCATTTCCACCTGGCGCCTCAGTCGGACCAGCGTTCGTGCTGGACGTGCAGACCGCGTGAGACGACGCTTCATCCAGTCCCAAACATGCTCAATGGGGGACAGATCCGGAGATCTTGCTGGCCAGGGTAGTTGACTTACACCTTCTAGAGCACGTTGGGTGGCACGGGATACATGCGGACGTGCATTGTCCTGTTGGAACAGCAAGTTCCCTTGCCGGTCTAGGAATGGTAGAACGATGGGTTCGATGACGGTTTGGATGTACCGTGCACTATTCAGTGTCCCCTCGACGATCACCAGTGGTGTACGGCCAGTGTAGGAGATCGCTCCCCACACCATGATGGCGGGTGTTGGCCCTGTGTGCCTCGGTCGTATGCAGTCCTGATTGTGGCGCTCACCTGCACGGCGCCAAACACGCATACGACCATCATTGGCACCAAGGCAGAAGCGACTCTCATCGCTGAAGACGACACGTCTCCATTCGTCCCTCCATTCACGCCTGTCGCGACACCACTGGAGGCGGGCTGCACGATGTTGGGGCGTGAGCGGAAGACGGCCTAACGGTGTGCGGGACCGTAGCCCAGCTTCATGGAGACGGTTGCGAATGGTCCTCGCCGATACCCCAGGAGCAACAGTGTCCCTAATTTGCTGGGAAGTGGCGGTGCGCACCCCTACGGCACTGTGTAGGATCCTACGGTCTTGGCGTGCATCCGTGCGTCGCTGCGGTCCGGTCCCAGGTCGACGGGCACGTGCACCTTCCGCCGACCACTGGCGACAACATCGATGTACTGTGGAGACCTCACGCCCCACGTGTTGAGCAATTCGGCGGTACGTCCAACCGGCCTCCCGCATGCCCACTATACGCCCTCGCTCAAAGTCCGTCAACTGCACGTACGGTTCACGTCCACGCTGTCGCGGCATGCTACCAGTGTTAAAGACTGCGATGGAGCTCCGTATGCCACGGCAAACTGGCTGACACTGACGGCGGCGGTGCACAAATGCTGCGCAGCTAGCGCCATTCGACGGCCAACACCGCGGTTCCTGGTGTGTCCGCTGTGCCGTGCGTGTGATCATTGCTTGTACAGCCCTCTCGCAGTGTCCGGAGCAAGTATGGTGGGTCTGACACACCGGTGTCAATGTGTTCTTTTTTCCATTTCCAGGAGTGTAGATATGCGCAAGGCTGCTTCTTTACCTTCTACAATAATACTCATCCTTCAGAGTCCCGACCAGAGCAGACTGCCGACACGCGCAGGCACGCGCCGACTACTACAGACTAGCACGGACTCAAGACTATAACCGACTGTAGACTAAAGCCAACTAACTACTACTGCCGACTCGCGCAGACTCGCGACAAGCAACAACTAACGACATACTACTCTCTGGTCAGAGATTCTGCCATGCCTCGCCCGTCGCCGGCAACACATACGTCTTACATAGCCCTCCACTTGGGGGGGGGGGGGGCAAAAATTTGGCAGCGATGGTGAGTCAATTGGACTTGCCATGAGCAACAAATTTACAATCACAGAATATATATATATATATATATATATATATATAAGTGCAGAACATGAAATAGAATATAGTGCACATGCACTGAGTACAGAACATATCAAGCAAAGACAAAATGTATGAGCACAAATCGTAATAACAGATGACAAAAGTGCACACCGCACTGTAGTTCAGAACATATCAGCAAATCACAAAATGTATACGGAATGAGTACAAAGCATGTTAACAAAATGACAAAAGTGCACACGCACTGTAGATCAAAATATATCAGGAAATCACAAAGTATACGGAATGAGTACAAATCATATTAACAAATGACATAAAGCGCGCACGCACTGTAGAAGTCTTAAACATTTTTACAACAAATAAACATATCAAGGAGTGAAATAAGGTGCACACGGACTGTAAAAGTCTTTAGCATATTGACATAACATATCATGGATTGAAATAAAGTGCACAAGCACTGTATAAGTCTTTAGCATTTTTACATAACATATCATGGAGTGAAACAAAGTGCACACGCACTGTAAAAGTCTTTAGCATATTTAGGACAACTGATCTTGTTAACAAATGAAATGAAGTGAACACGCACTGTATATGTCTTTATCAATTTACAAGAACTAGGAAAGGAATGTTAAGGATTGCGTCATGGTTGTAGCACATTAGGTTGCACGCAGCTGCACTGAAAGTCCATATCTTTCTACAGAAGCACAACACCAGGTGAGACAATCTGAAGTTGTCTTCCCTGAAGTATTAGTCAGTGTAGCCAAGACACTGAAATGTCGTAGTAATATTCCATGTTATCATTTTGGTAGTACATTAGGTACACCAAACAGTGGGACCATAATAACATCTCCATCGCTCAAGGTGGTGGACAGCATGTCGTGTCAACACCACGTTCTTGTAAGGTACACCAACGTAGAATTAGTGCAAAAACCAAATATAGTGCTCCATGATCATAAGGATAGACCGGACAAACGGATATTGCAGTAATTTCTGGTAATTAGGTCAGAAGGTGAAGGACATTAAATCTTATGTCAGTCATCATCGATAATTACACTAGTCGATTAACTGATTTTTAAGTAATTCGAGGCACTCATCGCCCAGTTACTGAACATTTCTGTGCCTTGTATGAAGTATTACAGAATAATGTTCATAAGTTATCTGTTTACAGAGAACATTGGCACTCATTGGCCAGATACAAATCATCAGAAGTCATCATTCAAAACAGGAGCTAATTCATACATATAGCATGAAAGTGACATAATATAAATTTAAAGTATAAGAAACAGAGGCATTCATTGGTCAGCTAGTATTGATTATTACAGAACATTTTTCATCCTTCAAGTGACATCTGACATATTTAAAAATAATAATTGGCACTCTTTGGCCAGTTACTAAAAAATAAATATTGGCACTCATTGGCCAGTTACAAAGTCTTCATATAGTTTTACAAAACATTATTCAGTATTATTCAGAAGTCATCATTCAAAACATGAGTTAATTATTGGAATAGCATTAAAGCATAAGTCATCATTCAGTATTACTCAGAACTCATCATTCAAATGACATATTACTCAGAACTGATCATTCCAGTGACATAGGACATATTGAAAATGTAACATACTGTAACTATTATTCAAGGTCTGTGACTAGAAAACATTATTCAGTATTACTCAGAACTCTCTTAAACTGGTAGCATTATTTGGGACTGTTAATACATTTTTTTTGTGTTAGCAATGCATTGCGTTGGGATCGATAATTAATTTCTGGGGCATAAAAATATTTACTCTTGACTTATTGCTGCAACTGAGGATAGATAACGTCATTTGTCATGAGTCAGCTGTAGCAAGGTTATGAAACAAATAGAGTATATGTAATCACATTCATGAATGACACACACAAATGGGGGAAAAAAAATACAAGTACTACAACAGGTTTAATGACAACCTGCTTATAGCGTATTAATGTCGTGAATAATTTCTCCCGCAAAAAATACAAAATGGATTATTAAGCTGAAAGAGGAAACGCATATTATGCTGAAAAGTAGTGCACTTCGAATTAACAGATAGTGAAATGTGTATAAAAATATATATGTTCACTAGCTGTCCTTTCCTAAACCTTCAGTCATCATACCATGCGACATAAGACATATTGTCAAAACGAACTGCAACAAATACTTAAATAACTACATAGCATCTCTTAACTAACAGTAAATATATAAACTTCATCATTATTTTCATCTGCATAGAAAAACTTCATTATCATCACCTGCAAAGAAAAACTTCATTATCTATATCATCATAACTCCATTATTATCATCACCTGTAAAGAAAAACTTCATTATCCATATCACTATATTCTTCATCATTATTCATTATCATTTGCAAAAAAGTCACTTCATTATTCATTATACAACTATTCCTTATTTCTAGCATATTTCATCACTAAAACTAAGGTGTGTAGTTCTGTCTGACAGTCTGCATCAATCGCCTCGTATTCTGAAAGAAAAAATTAGTTAAGACTGCTATTCTACGATGTGTATAGTATATTCTTGTTAATGCTTGTTAATTCTTTCCATTTACTCTTCTTGACGACGTACTGGATCTTCTTTCGTTCATTCCGAAGATGAAATTCCCATCTCTGTTTAATTTATTTCCTTTACACGTTATTTCTTTCTGAAAATGATGAAGAAAGATTAATGTCTTGCATTTAAATCATATACCCATTAAATAAAAGCTGGTTTGTACTGATATAATTAAGCATACAGCATAGCATGACAGAAAACGTAATATGTCAAAAACATAGACAGTGTACAGGTGCAAAAATGTACACAGAGTATCACAATGTAGCAGTAAAAAAAATGTAAAATAGTCACGATGTTGAGATATCATAAGGCAAAATGTCAAAGTCAACTGGTTTTTGTTGTATCTTAAAGATTACATAGTGCATACAAACAAAACAGGAAAACAATCATACATACATGAGGAATGGAAAATGTGCACAGTCTGATGTGTAATGACAAGAAGAGCGACCTGCTAACCTTACCTTGTCGGGCACTTGCCAAGAAAAAATACGATAATCGTCAGTAAGTAATCACATAAATATAATTGCATAAGTGGTCATAAAATGTGTAAGTTCATCTGGAAAAATATGCACGGTCTGATGCGTAGCGACAAGAAGAGCGACCTGCTAACCTTACCTTGCCGGGCACTTGCTAAGAAAAAATACGATAATCATCAGTAAGTGTTCATGTTAATATAATTGCATAAGTGCTCATAAAAAAAATCAGGAAATGGCATTACAGTGTGATAAAACAAAAAGTATGTTCATTCAATAAACGGTTTGACATTGGAGACGTGGTGATTCCCTATGAATTTTCTGGTTCTCAAAGTTTCGACGTGTACTACATTGGGGTGAGGAATGCTGCGAATTCGATATGGACCCGCATATAAAAACTCAAATTTACTACATCTACTTTTTCCTTTGTTAGATAAATAATGTGTGCGTATTAATATCTACTGTCCAATGTGAAAATCACGGCGTGTACAAACCTGTTTTTGCTGTCTTCTCCGGCGCTCTGCGGCACGTTTGATGTTGTTCAGCGCAATGTCAATTATTTCATGGTGTCGTAGTCGACGAGATGTAGGAAATGTTACTAATTCTTTAATTTTGTTAGGTGGTTCAACATTTTTCAGTATAACAGACGGAGATAGCATTGTAGATTCATTTGGTATGGAATTAATTACATCCTGGAATGAGAGTATGTGTGTGTCCCAATCAATATGTTTTTTATGGCAGTATATTCTGCACAGTTTACCAATTTCTTTCATTAATCGTTCACAAGGGTTCGAAGAAGCATGGTACCTGGATATATAGATCGGAGAAATGTTTCTAGCTCGTAACATACGTGTCCATATAGCAGATCGAAACTGTGCTCCATTGTCGGAAATTACTTTCAATACATGCCCTACATGAAATAGAAAATGTTTTACAAATGCTTTCGAAACAGCTTTAGCAGTAGCTTTGCGTAACGGAGTGAAGGTAACAAATTTTGAAGTGAGTTCAACAGCGACAAAGATGTAGCAAAAACCTGTATTAGTTCTGGGAATCGGACCAAAAATGTCTACAGCGGCCATATGTCTCAATTTAACAGGTACAATGGGATGTAATGGAAGAATATGTGATGTCGTGTCTGATTTAGCTTTCTGGCAGATTTTACATGAAGCTAAAACTCGTCGAATACGTTTCTCCATGTTGGTAAAATAACAGTTCTGTCTCAGTATATGAAAACATTTTCTGGCTCCGTAATGTGCGTAACTTAAATGAGTATACCAGATTAATTTGTTAACAAGTTTGTCAGGAATGCATTATAACCAATTGTTGCTGTCAGGGTGAGAGCGGCGAAAGAGAATATTATTGCGTACAGTGTAATGGTTTCTAATGGTAACATTATTCCTATCTTGCCAAAGGTGTTTAATCTCTTTCCATACGTTGTCTTTACTCTGCTCTTCTGCTATGTCTTGTAATGACGACGAAATGAAATTTTCAAATGCAACTTGTTGAATGTACATGACGCTGAAATTTGCTTGGCAGAAGTTGGTTGCGATGTCTTGCTGATTGTTGCTGAGAGAACGGGATAGTGCGTCTGCTACAATATTTTGTGTGCCGGGAATGTGAACAATTGTAAAATTAAATTCCTGCAAATAAAGTTTCCATCTACTTAATCTGTCGTGTGTAAATTTATCCGAAAGTAAAAACTGTATCGCTCTATGATCTGTGTAAGCGGTCGTATGTCTTCCATAAAGGAAATGCCGAAATCTCGTAAATGCCCATACAACACATAATGTTTCAAGTTCTGTAACAGAATAATTGCGTTCAGCAGGTGACAGAATGCGACTCGCAAAGGCGATGTTTTTAATTACTGTAGAACCATCTTCTTCAATTTCCTGATAAATGTGTACGCCTAGAGCGGTGTTAGAACTGTCGGTGGCAATGGAAAAATTTCTAGTAAGATCTGGATGTTATAAAAGTGGTGCATTCAAGAAAGCTTCTTTCAGGTTCTCAAATTCAGAATGTGCTTGCTTATACCAGGACCAAATAGTGTTTCTACCTGTCAATTGACATAATCTAGGGGTGTCTAAAGCAGAGTAATGAATAAATTTACGAAAAAAGTTAATTAAGCCCAAAAAACTGCGTAGTTGTTTCTTCGTAGTAGGAACAGTAATGTCACGTAAAGCTTGAAGTTTTTCCGGGTCAGGCGCAATGCCTTCTTCTGAAATTACATGTCCAAGAAATTTTATAGAAGTTTTACCAAAGTGCGATTTACTAAGATTAACTGTGAGTCCTTGTGCACGAAAAGTTTGCAACAGTTGTTCAAGAATCAGATTGTGTTCAGGCCAGTTAGCTTCTGCAATAAGAATGTCGTCTACATACGTTGTGATTCAATCTTTAAGTTCTGTCGGAAGTATTGTATTCAAACCGCGAATAAAAGCTGCTGAAGAAATAGTTAAACCGAACGATAATTTACAAAATTGATAACAGTCACCAAAACAAAGAAAAGCCATGTGCTTTCTGCAGTCCGGATGTAGCTGAATTTGCCAAAATCCCGATTTCAAATCTAATGTAGAATAAATTGCAGTACCATGAAATTTCTGTAGAAGTTCTTCTAGTGTCTGTGGGCGATCTGTTTCATTAATAATAATGTCATTGATGTGACGCGAATCAAGTACGAGGCGAAGTGAACCATCCTTTTTCTTAACAATATGGAGCGGGTTTATGTACGGACTAACTGCCGGTTCAATAATACCTTGGTCAAGCATAGCTTGCAATTCTTTCTTAACTTGTTCTCTGTGAATATACGGAATGGGATAATGCTTGCCTTTAAATGTGTCGTGCTGTTTAACTTGAAATTCATACATAAAACCGGACACAGTACCAGGAACATTGTCAAAAACTGGAGCTTGCTGTAAAAGAATTTTGCGTAGTTGTGTGCGTTCGTCGTCTGCATTTGCACTGCTCTGTTTAACTTTATCAGAAATCATCTGTATAACGTCATAGTCGGCTTCGTCTGGAGTATTATAGTTGTGTACGTACGTATCTGTGAACAATGTGGAATGACAGTTTAAGTTACGTGATGCGGAAATGACCTCTGTACGACTAATTGTTTGTTTTTCTGTAGGTAAAGAGTGCTGAAATTCTAAAGCCAGTTGTACATTTTCATCCTTTAACATTAAATGGGAATTTTAAAAGTCAATAATTGCGTCGTGTTGTACCAGAAAATTCGTACCTAAAATAACGTCTGTTGTCAATAAGGGAACAATCCAAAAATTTGAGTGAAATGTATGACCGGGAATACAAAATGATAAATGTGTCTGTAATTTTACATCTACTCCTTTAGTAGATACTGCTCCTTTTACTTTCGTTTTGCCTAATGGTAACGTAGGATAGGTATTCTCTTTGTTACACTCCTTGAAAGTTTCCTCATTTATGACTGACATAGGAGATCCAGAATCGATTACTGCTGAAAATTTGGATGATCCAATCTTTACTTCGATGACAGGGTGTGAAATGGTTTTTTCAATAACTGGTCTTTCCTGCAAAAGAGTGTCTCGGATGTCGTCAAAAGTAATAACATTTTCGTGAACAAGATTCTCTGTATCTGAAGTATTGCTTACGTTGCTGGAAGATGCAATCTGTACTGTATCTAGTCAAATTCTATCTGATGTGCTATTATTTTCAGGAGGATGCTGTGGCATTTCAACTATTTGTACGGTTCTGTTATTTCTTCCTGTCGTATTACGTTCGGGATGATATCTACTGTCTGGTTCATTCATGATAATATGTTGTTGCTGATGATTTTGTTGCTGATAAGACCGATTGTTATTAAATGTACGCTGAAAATTGTGTTCATTACTTTTACGTCTGTCATGATAGTCATTTCTATACGGTGCATTGCGATAAGAATTGAAATAGTGTGTTTTCTGTACGTACTGATTCACTTGTTGCTGTGCATAACTATTTGTTGGGGCCGACGCTATACGCGTAGGCGGCGAAACATTAAAGCTTGGTTGACCTTGTACATTACATTGTTGGTTAGGTATGCTAACCGGTTGGCTTTCATGCTGTTGCGGTGAAAAACGTCTATTGTTACCAAAATGTGGCTCCTGTTGCTGAAAATTTTTTCGATACTGTTAATTTTACACATACTGATGATTAAATTTTTGTCTGATATTAACATTACGCTGGTAGTTCTTGTCATTTCGGGAACGTATAATGATAAAATTGTCATTTTCGGTAAAAACTTGTCGTATCAGATTTTCTTTACTAATTCTTAATCCTAGATAGGGCGATAGTTGAAGAGCTGTTTTAATAGATATAAAGGATAGTAGAAGAGAAGGCAGCAGTGCAGAAAACTAAAGATGAAACAACACTACTACGGCTCGGGGCCCTGTGCACGCTACGGCATATATTCATTAAAGCGTAATGAATCCCCTGAGGTCAATTACGCGCTGCAAATAAATTTTAGTTTTTGCGTTACAGGCAATGCCGTTGAAAATTCAGAAGCAAATTGCTGTATCCATACTAATTGTAGTTTCTGCATTACAGGCAATGCAGGTGAAAATTCTAAAACAAATTGTTGTATCGATGCTAATTCTAGTTTCTGCATTACAGGCAATGGCGGTGAAAATTCAAAAACAAATCGACGTATCCAGTTCAAAGCGTATACCTGTGCTCTGTCATTTTTAAATTCCTTAGATTTTCTTACAGATAAAAATTGCTTATAATCAACGTTATCGTCTCTGAATGTGTGAAGAGGTTCAGGATTGTATAAGAATCTATTTGTCTGTGTCATTTCGTATTCTAAGTCACGTAGTCTCTGTAAATTACCTAAGTTACACTGGCTGTGTGAATATAACAAATGTTCGCAACGTGGCGTATGCTGTGACTTGTTAATGAGTGAAACAATTTTTATTTCTGTCACTTTAATACGTTCGTCAATTTGATTGTTCTGCTGTTCACATTTCTTATCGACTTCCGTATCCATAGTGTGTGAAAGTTCTGGTGACTGTAAATTAAACTCGTCGTGTAACTGTGTCGCATTTTCAGAACATTGGCGCAGTGGTTAGCACACTGGACTCGCATTCGGGAGGACGACGGTTCAATCCCGTCTCCGGCCATCCTGATTTAGGTTTTCCGTGATTTCCCTAAATCGCTTCAGGCAAATGCCGGGATGGTTCCTTTGAAAGGGCACGGCCGATTTCCTTCCCCATCCTTTCCTCACCCGAGCTTGCGCTCTGTCTCTAATGACCTCGTTGTCGACGGGACGTTAAAAGACTAATATCCTCCTCCTCCTCAGAACATTGTTCAGTGACTGCATTAATTTCATCTCTAAGTGATTCTGTTGTGGCTGCATGTGTATTACTTAATTCTTGTACAACAGATGTAATTTCTTCATTACTGTTCCTAGCATAAGTCCTACTTTCCTCACATAATTGTTCTTTCGTGTCGCGACGTTGCACGGTAACAGCTGTAATCTGTTCACTAACTTCTTTGTTCTGTTCGTTAACGTTGTCGTGTTTTTCGTTCGTCAGTTTGAAACTTTCATTAAGTTGTTTGCGCGATTCAGTAAGTTGTTTGAAATGGTTATTCAGCATTTAATTCCGCTGTTTGAGACTTTCATTAAGTTGTTTGAAATATTCGTCTTCTTTTTCATTGAGTTGTAGTAATAATGCGATAACTTGATCCCTGCCAAAATTAGTGGCTCTATTCTCTGTACTGTGTGATGGTGTATTTGCATTTGTCACGTTTTGTGTAACCATTTGGTTGTTCTGTAATTCTTGAAAAGGTTTGCCAATCGGATGTGCACTGTTAGTCACTACCTCGGAATCAAATAAATCTGACGTACTTTGACTACATTGTTCATTTACGTTAGAAAAATTTATCTGTTCACAATTCAAATTTTGCAAACCGGGTGTATCAAGCTGGGCAGCGTTCATTGTAACAGAACGTCCCGCGTCATCAATTGTCGTTAAATTAACAGACGACACAATTGAATTTGTTTGCTCATCACTAGGATCAAAATCTTTACTAGTGGTCGGTAGGCACTGATTGTCTGTAAATGGAGGACTATCATTATTACACTGTGTTTTGCAAGTGCTATCGGTCAAATTATTCGAGTCGGCTATTTCACTCATTATACATCGCGATGTACTGTTAACAGTTTTTCGAGGCATTTTTCACAACTCACAATTAAGCACAAACGAAACAAGGACAATGCAAAATGCAACAAACACAAATACAAGAAAGAGCAACATATTGCCGATGATCTGTGAAAGAAAGAGTGACAAATTAGTAAATGCGCTGCGCCAGATGCAAACTACGTTTAAGTAAATAAGAGCAGATAAATGACTACTTCTCAGAAGATTCACAAAGAAATACGATCCTGGCCGGATGTCGCCAAGTGTAACCTCCCCACAAAAAAAATATAATGATTAAAATGATGAACCTAGAATAAACTCCCCACAAAAGTAATGAAATGAACCATGAACCATGAACCTCCCCACAGAGATATTTAAATGAGAAACCATTAACCATGAACCAAGTGTAACCTCTGCACAGAAAAATTAAATAATTAAGTGATGAACCAGACGGAACCTCCCTACAAAAATATTAATTTAAATGAATTTTATATATATTGTAACCTCGGAACAGAATTAATTTTAATGTAATCTCTGAACAAAATTTTTCCCATTTATAGTCTACATATTCACATTTAATGTAACCACAAAAATCAATTCCTAAACCCAGAAATAATAAAATTTCAGTAACCTGGTAAATTTTATGACGACAGCAGCGCTGCGCCTCGGCCCTGTATTCTGACTAAAAAAAGAAAAAAATTCTTACCTCAATAAAAACTGCAAATATATCTGCTCTTATGTAGAAATTTTTTGGCACAGCTTCGTGCAGTGCTGGCGTATTAATTTTTTTATTTTGATTCTTGGAAGGAATGATCATGCATTGGAAATTTTATTTAAATTGAAATGAATGCTTTTCTTTAAAAAAATTACTTTATATTATAAAAATTATTATTGGGGCATTTTTTTGACCAAATTAAATGACAATTAACATACATTATTAGATATGCGCAAGGCTGCTTCTTTACCTTCTACAATAATACTCATCCTCCAGAGTCCCGACCAGAGCAGACTGCCGACACGCGCAGGCACGCGCCGACTACTACAGACTACCACGGACTCAAGACTATAACCGACTGAAGACTGAAGCCGACTAACTACTACTGCCGACTCGCGCAGACTCGCGACAAGCAACAATTAACGACATACTACTCTCTGGTCAGAGATTCTGCCATGCCTCGCCCATCGCCGGCAAAACATACGTCTTACGACGTGTATAAGAAGTTGTATTTCTTCCACTGCATTTACATTTTCGTCAGAAATTGTATGAGGTAATTGTAACATAGGAGATATATATCAGCGTTGCTTGTACTGTGGCAGAGAGTTTCTGGTTTGGTAAAGAGGTGATGTTGAAGTCAATGAAACTTCATTTTCGTTGTACTAGAAATACAGTTAATATAATACTAGAGCCAGTTTGATCTGCAACATACTTTCGTTAATGTCGATTTTGAAAACAGCCCTGTGGATTTCCTTCGAATACATACGCTGGAATACTGTGCCAATAATACATCCCATATTTTGGAATGATTTGCGCCACAAAATTCGCCCTATGTTCGGAAGTTTTTACATGTATTATGCTCTTTCATTTAGAAGCGTTAGGAGTCAGTACCTGAATTTGAAAGTTGTCTTACTTCTCTTGAAGATAATACATGAGCAGGATGTTATTTAACTGAGTTTGAAGGTATAAAGAAAGTCTGATAGTATAAGAGGACGGAGTAAACCTACAGGAATAATTATCTTATATATATTATACCTTTAGTTGTATGAGCAGCATCTGTGATTACCTTTTTGTCGATGTCTGGTCCTAATTGTTTGAAGTAACTATGATATTTTACGTTATCACAGTATCTAAAAGTTCAAAAAACTTCAAAAGCACACAGTCATTTCTCAGCTTTTAGTATCACACCCCTTTACAATTTCATTCTTCCTGGTGAGTTTCTAAATTTTCGTCCTACTCTTCACAATTTCTAAATTTCTATTCCATGTCCGTTCTTGCGTAAACCTTACAATCTAGAATATGAATTTATCATGTTTCCGCCTGATAATATTCAGCTAGCGTCTCCCCAAGTCTCCAGACCTTTTTCAAAATATACCTCCCCCTTTCGTGATTACTTAACTGTGTTTTCTCCTTTACTAACTTAAATTCGTTGGAGACCTAAAGAAGGCTATATCCACTGTCACAGCTTCTATCAAGATAATATTCTCCCGTAACTCTGCCTTCTACTGCTTTCCCTACTGCAGTATTGTACAGTGATGGAAAAAATAGCATCACCAACGGTAATTAATGTTGCATTGTGAAATTACGGGAATACATTTGTCTAGGTAACACATTTAAGTAATTAATATTGCAAGATCACAGGTTAATGCAAGCCATTTCAAAAGCGATATACTGTTACGATAAAAACTGATGCAACCGCCACAATGTAGAATGTAAGTATGCAAACGTGCATGCATTGTATAGTAGGGGTGCCATATGTCATTTTGTGGGATGGAGATCCACGCTTGTTGTACTTGGTCGGTCAATACAGGGATGGTGTTCGTGGATGACGCTGGAGACTACGTCCAATGACGTCCCATATGGTTGATTGGAGACAGATCTGGTGACAGAGCAGACCAAGCAAAGCATGTCGACACTCTGTAGAGCACTTTAGATTACAACAGTGGTATGTGAACGAGGGTTATCCTGTTGGAAAATGCTCCCTGGATTGCTCTTTATGAATGGCAGCACAACAAGTTTAATCACCAGGTCAGTGTGCGTGGAATACCCACGGGGAATACTCCTGCTGTCAGACGAAAAAGCGTAACTCCAGGTACAGGTCCATTGTGTCTAGTATGCAGACAGGTTGGTTGCAGGCCCTAACATCTAACAATGCTATGGGAGTATAACAGTGTAGAATATATATATATATATATATATATATATATATATATATATATATATTACGTTATCACAGTATATATATAATTTGGGTTGTAGAAAAAACAGAAGTAATTGATAACACAAGGGAAATGTTTGTAAATAGTTCTACCCATAAATTTGAACCTAAAACTTTTTGTAAGATATTGCATATTAAAATCGAAGTTATAAAAATATCAATAAATATGAAACTTTAAAATGTGAAAGGATAGGAGAAACAGGGATATTTTTCTGATTGATAGGAAGCACTAACGTTAAGGCTTAGTATATGACTGTAATCATAACATAAGGAAATCAGTTATTCTGTTCTGAGTACAAAACGTACAGATCACCAGTTATTGTAATTATATTACAAAACATAAATAGAATGTCGTAGCCCCGTTTTAAACGAAATAAAGTAGAGCCTTAGCTGTGACATTTATGAAATTTTCAGATTGAGCGTTAGTCCCAACATTAAATGTACGAATGTTCAACAAACTTTTTGAAGAAATGTCACGTTTTTAAATTTTAAATTAAAACTGTATTTATAAATTGAAATAAAAGATGTTGAAACTACTGATATTTCATATAGGATGAGAATACTTTAAACAGGAAAGAGCTGAAGCAAAAGACATGTGTGCCACAGTTATAATTAAAATATATAATTAAAATAATTATAATATAATATATATGTATAATTAAAATATACAGCACCAGAGCTTGTCCAAATGGTCGTCGGGAAGTGAAAGAAAGAACTTCTATTATAGCCTCTGTTTTCATTTGTAATCCAAAGTGGTTCTCTTTTGTGTTGTGAAAAATTGTCAGTTTATTTTGTTGCTGCACAGAAAATTTCCATGCTTTGACTAACTGGCAGTAATACGTCTCTCAGATGTCTGACTAACACACTACAATTACTAGCATAAGTGTGTTCTCTCAAAGGCACGTTGACACCACACCTTGTCTGCGCAGTATAGTGTTCTTGGCAAGATTCATATTTTAACTCCAACTCTACGTTTTTTATTAGCCCCTTATCCCAGGCGGTGACGGATACATGTGCAAAACTTTTCGTTAGTTCGCAGTATCACCTTTTCGTTGCCCTTTTTCAAATAGATTTGCAATATTATCATGCAATGGGCCTTAATATGTGAGGCACTAAAATATCTCTTTTTTTTCGCATCCATCGGGTGTTTCCCGTGTGGCCGAAAGCAATAAATGGAACAACATACATACATCCGTCGCTTTATAGCCATTTATTTGAATAATTCGAATAACAGTTGCTCGTTAAAGTTCAAGGGCATATTATCCTAGGTTTAATTTCGCCAGCGTACGTAGAAGAGTAGCAAAACTAGCGTACTTACGCGTCAAAGGGAGGGGGCATCTCTTAAGTGAAACACCAGCATTCAATCCCAGAGGACGCAAGGTGTTGAGAAACACACGGATTTCACCTCCATTACCCTTAAATAAAATGATAGTATCGTCCACATATCTATGGTATAGGATAACATTTTGGGAAATTTCAGACGGGAAGCTAAAGAATTTACCTCAAGGAAATTAATTAATATGTTCGCCATTGTGGTAGCATGGCTTTCTCCAAGATAAGCACATTTATATTATGATGCAGTTGTTCCTTACAAGTATAGTACTTAAAAACAAAGGGAAAAAATAGACCGATTCGACGAATTCCACTAATGCTCCCAATCCAATTATCTGAAGTTGAATTGAAATGCCATGCATGACTGAAAGACTCTCGGTGGCTTACTATACATATTGACAAAATCATATCATACTAAATGAGCACCGGCAGGCAGTTCAGCATCTTCACTGATGGAGACGAGCTCAGACCCATTTTATTTCAGATGTTGTTGTCGCTGCAGAATGTACAATGAGGTGACCAAAGTCATGGGATAACGATATGAACATACACATATGGCGGAAATATCGTGCATACAAGGTATAAAATAGCAGTGCCTTGGCGGAGCTGTCATTTGCACTCACGTAATTCGTGTGAAACTATTTTCGACATGTTTATGGCCACATGACGGGAACTAACAGACTTCGAATGCGGAGTGGTTGTTGGAGTTGGAAGCATGGGACAATCCATTCCGTAAATCATTAGGGAATTCGTTACGAAGAGCTCAACAGTGTGAAGAGTGTGACGATAACACCAAATTTCAGGCATTACTTCGCACCACGGACAACGCAGTGGCCGACTCCATCACTTACCGACCGAGAGCAGCGGCGTTTGCATAGAGCTGTACGTCCTAACAGACAAGCAACTCCTTGAAATAATTGCAGAAATCAGTGTAGGACTTACGATGAACTTATCCGCCAGGACAGAGCGGTGAAATTAGGCGCTAATGAGCTACGACAACAGACAACCGACATAGCCTTCACTAACAGCACGACGTCTGTGGCAGCACCGGTTATGGGATTGTCAACACATCAGTTGAAACATAGGTGACCTGAAAACCATGGCCTGGTCACATGATGGTAGGGTTCGAGTCTGGCACAGACCCCACGATACCATGGACTCAAGTTGTCAACAAGACATTGTGGAAGCTGGTGGCAACTCCATAATGGTTTGGACTGTGTTTACATGGAATGGACTGCATCGTCTTATCGAAGTGTACCGATCACTGACTGAAAGTTGTTATGTTCGGCTATTTGGAGACCATTTGCAGCCATTCATGAACTTCACATTCCCTAACAAAAATGCCGTGTCACTGGGCCACAATTGCTCGTGACTGGTTTGCAGAACATTCTGGACAGTTCGAGAGAATAATTTGCCCACGCAGATCACCCGACATGAATCTCATCCAAGATCTATGGGACATAATCGGAAGGTCAGTTCGTGTACAAGATCTTTTGTAGGCAACACTTTTGCAAATATGGACGGCTATAAGGACAGCATGGTTCAATAATGCTGCAGGGGTCTTCCGTCGGCGTGTTGAGTCGCTGCAACACTCTGTTGCACATTTTATTTCATTTATAGTTTGGGCCTAGACAGTTACTAATGATCAATGTAATCTGCATATCAGGTTAATGTAACTGTGTTTGCCCTCGGAGTGAAGATGTTTCTAGGCGTAACATACTGATTCGGATCCACTGAACAACAAATTTGAAGTGAAAGTTCGTTAATTTCATGATTTTGAGTTAGTTATGTTTATTTCAGTATAAAATGATAAAAAACCGTCATCTTCATAAATATTTAGCTCTAGTTTCTTTAAAAAAACGTAATCTACATTTTTGTATAAACAACTTACTAACTAAATATGCATTCATGTTACAAGATTCAGCATAACAAATTTTAAGCGAATAATTACTTGAATTATGTTATGTGTTATACATTGATAAATTTCAGTGCTATCCTGTAAGTAAAAAAGTAAAAAATTAAAAAAAAGTAGATAATATTACATGACTGAAAATATTTTGTAAGCCTACTTCGTACCAGAACTACGTAAAGCTCAAAAGAAAATATATAAATTAACTGGTCACAGGTGTATATAAGGGATTACAAATGTTAAATGACCATACGTGAATATATACAATTATATATTTTGTTCAGAGATAAATTCAGAAGATGACCGTTTACGCTTGGCTTGACATTTACACACATACTCGGGAACATCCTTTATGACAGTCCAGCAGTAAACTGCTAAATAGTAGGGCTCCACTTTCTGACATACCTCTTCTCATATAAGGCAATATCTTGACGAAGTCGCTCCCCATTTTCATTACTTACTGCACCACAATCTTTCCAGAAGGAGTCTAAATGACTACGTAAGAAATGCATTTTAATGACATGTGGCAACCAAGTTTTTCATAAGATGACCACAGGTTATCTACAATCTCCTTGTAATTTATTGTGCGTTTGTTCCTTAAGAACTGTAAACAGACGGTCTTAAAACATTTTCATGCAAGCTTCTCATCACGTTTTATGATTCCATAAAAAGTATGGTCTCTAAAAAGCTCTCGAATCTGTGGGCCTACAAAGATGCCCTGCTTTATTTTACCATCACTTCAGTACGGGAAATTTTGCCCTAAGTACTTAAACGCATCACCATCTTTGTTCATTCCCTTAACAAAGTTTTTCATGAGACCCAACTTGATGTGCAAGGGCGGGAGCAGAATCTTTTTAGGTTTTACTAGAGACTCACTCTTAATGTTCGTTACACCCGGTTGAAGAGATTTTCTGATGGGCCATTCATGCTTACTGTAATATTGGATTTTAAATTTAACATTAAAATCCGTATATAATAATCTCAGCGTAATAAAGCAGTGTAAAATGAAAACTAGAGCTAATTTCGTATTGTATTTGTGATATTCGCGATCAGCACATTAGAGCTGATAGGAACTGGCTATTTTCATTCGATTTACATTTCCTTTGTTGCACAGTGATTCTTATATCTGTAAATCTGAATGGGAAATTAAACTGTGTAAATTTTCATGTTTAATCCTTGTGTCGGTTCTGCAACGGATTTGTATTTGTTGCATATATGTCAGTGTTAGGCTTTTGCGAGCAAGGCATTACTCGTTTCCATCTTACTGCTGAGATATTTTACATTACGGCCGCTACGGTAGTGAACCAGCATGTAGTATTTCACGTGGTGGAGTGCTCTATTAGCTTCGACGGAAATCTCGATTGGTATCCACAAGGAATAATATACAGAAGAATGGAAAAGAAAATGGACGATCTGTCAGATGAGGATCAGTTGCGCTTTAGAAAAGGTAAACGCAGTTCTGACGTTGCGATCGATAAAGGAAGCAAGACTGTAGTCGAATTAGAACACGTTAATAGGTTCAGTCGACCTGAAAAAAATTCGCAGTTCTTAGAAAAATAGGGGTAAGGTGTAGCCGAAGACGGGTAATAGACAGTATGTTCCAGAAAACTGAGAAAGACGTGCGCGAATAAAGAAGGGTGTGGACACGGATGATGACTTTCTCCACTACTGTTCAATCTATGCATCGAAAAAGCAACGACGGAAATAAACGAAAGATGAAAGAGATGAATCATGAGATTCGCTGATGACGTTGCTATCCCGAGTGAAAGTGAAGAAGAATCATAGGATCTATTGAATGGAATGGAATGGAATAGTCTAATGAGTACAGAACATGGATTGAGAGTTAGTCGAAAAAAACGGAAGTAATGAGAATTGCCATAAATGAGAACAGTGAGAAACTTAACTTCAGGTCACGAAGTAGATGAAATTAAGGATTTCTGATACCTATGTAGCAAAATAAGCCATAAATGACAGAGAAATGAGGACATAAAAAGTAGACCATCACTGGCGAAAAGGGCATTCCGGCCCAAGAGAAGTATACTAGTGTCAAACATAGGTCTCAACTTGAGGAAAAAATTTTTGATAACGTGCGTCAGGAGCACAGCATTGTTAGGTAGCGAGATATGGACTGTGGGAAAACCGGAACAGAGGAGAATAGATGCATCTGAGACGAGTAGCTGCAGAAGAGTGCTGAAAATTCGGTCTTCCGGTAAGGTAAGGAACGAGGTGGTTCTCCATTGAATCGGCGAGGAACGAAATACGTGGAAAATAATGATAAGCAGACAGGATGATCGGACATATGTTAGGATATCAGGAAAAAAATTCCTTGGTACGAGAGGTAGCTGTAGTGCTTATAAACGGTACAGGAAGACGGAGATTGGAATACATCCAGCGAATAATTGAGGATAAAGAATGCAAGTGCTTCTGTGACATGAAAAAATTTTTTAAAAAGAGTTTAGCATGTTCACAACCACTGTTAATTTCGATCGAAAGGTTCTTAACTGACTACGGATGTAGAATTAAGTGAGACGCAACACTGTACTGTAAGCCATTGCCTAACAGAAGGCGATCTTAAGTAGCAAGCTAAATACTGGTTAACTGTTCGGGTGGGAGACGGAGAGGGAATTACGGGGAAGATTCAGTGTATTTTCAGTGACGTATATGCAACTGCCTAAGATATCGTTGGTACGTAAGGAAGAGGGATCTGTGCAGACTCAACTTCGTCAACCAGAACATAAAAAACAAAAGAGAGAATTGTACGGAACTTAGTGATATCCTTTGCCTCTGTATCGTCATGTCCTGACCAATCTCTTTTTCTACGGACAGTTTACCTTCAGGAGGGTGAGGGACCGTCTTGAACCTCTGCCCATTCCTCTGTCCTCTTTTTTACAAGATCGCCGGGGCAAAGTCAGTGCCTCCTTACAATGGAAGTCCTTGTCTGCAATTTCTGGCGACTTTTATTCAAAACATAAGCAGTGGCTGTTACCTGATCCTGGACAAAGGACAGTAGAAACATAGTGTTAGGCTGTTTGTTAGAATATTTTAGTATTCCCTAATCTTCCACTTCAGCATCTCTGGCTCCTTGCAAATTAGGAAAATCTTGCAAAATTTTATTATTATTATTATTATTATTATTATTATTATTATTTTGCATCTTATGTTTGGCTGTCGACAACTTGTGCTGGCGAAGTCTAATGAAGCGCTAGAGCTCCCAGATTACAGTTTGCAGCTTGCCAGTCGCTTATTCGGACACAGACTTCTTCACACTAACGACGGCAGTTAAATCATCGTGCAACGTCCTTCATGAAACGTACCACAGTCCATTTATTACGGATGCTGTTGAAGGCGTGCTGCATACAAGGCAGTCGGTTATACCCTCTGCCTTCCTACCAACTACAAAAAACAGTGTCACTCATCATAGTTATCAAGATGATATTATTACACACCTCCAATTCGTGAGAGGCTGGTGGTTTGTGCGCTGTCCCTTCTTTCCTGACGTCAACTACGGTTACCTGCGACCAGTTCATTAATGGACAAGAATTCTCACATTGTGATTGACGTGTTGGCAGAAGAGCCAACACCGTGTTGCTAGAGGAGGCCGAAATGCACGCGTTTAAGCTCACGCAAACTGACGTGAGGTCTGGAACAGTTAAAGGAGTTGAGTCTACTAAATAAAGTACGGAGTTGCTTGAATACTTAACTTTAATCCATAATTGGAGAACATCGCTCTTTTTGATACATTAATAACAATCTCAATATAAACTGGTAATGGCGCCTTGCTAGGTCGTAGCAAATGACGTCTATCGTCTCGGCAAATGAGAGCGTATTTGTCAGTATAGCATCGCTAGCAAAGTCTGCTGTAAAACTGGGGCGAGTGCTAGGACGTCACTCTAGACCTGCCGTATGGCGGCGCTCGGTCTGCAATCACTGACAGTGGCGACACGCGTGTCCGACCTATACTAGCGGACCGCGGCCGATTTAAAGGCTACCACCCAGCAAGTGTGGTGTCTGGCGGTGACACCACAGAGATGACAAAAGTCATGGGGTAGCGGTAGATTGCTGTAGTATCGCGCGCACGAGGTACAAACGGCCAGTGCATGAAAGGACCTGTCATCTGTAGCTACGTCATTAATGTGATCGTAGCCGTACGATGGGAACTGACATACTTTGAACTTGGAATTGGTGGTTTGACAGATTGTGCAGGTATCGGAAACCGACACACACGGACCGATACCTGCACAATCTGTCAAACCACCACCCGAGCCAGAAAAGAGGCATGATTAGTACGCTCGTAACGAGAGCAGGACGAATATGTGAGCCTCAACACCTCAAACGAGAAATGCAACACCTGGAAACTGTTCTGCGGAGCAATTGGTACTCCACAAATTACATTAGAAGTGTAACAGAGCCGAAGTAAGGAACCAGAAAGAGAAATGTCGGGTAGGCCTTTCTGCCATACATTCCCAGAGTGACGGACAGAATCGGCCGTATATTGCGCAAACACGGCGTAAAGACGATTTTCAAACCGACAAGGAAGATAAAAGGGTGTCTTAGATCGGCGAAGGAGAAAAGAGACCCACTTGCAATGTCGTGAATATACCGTGTACCATGCACATGAGGAAAAGCTTATGTCGGAATGACTGGACGATCAATTAACACCAGGATCAAAGAGCATAAGCGACATTGCAGGTTGGGGTAGGTGGAGAAATCGGCCGTGGCAGAGCACGCACTGAATGAGACCGACCACGTAATAAAATTCGCCGACACGGAAATTCTGGCTGTAGAGAAGCACTATCACACGCGCTTGTTCAGAGAAGCTGTAGAAATCCAAAAACACGCGAACAGTTTCAACAAGAAAGAGGAAAGCCTTAAGGTAAACGGATCCTGGCTTCCCGTACTGCAGCGAACGACCGTCGCAGGTAGGAAGAGGAGAACCGCACCGGAAATGACCGCGGAGAAGCCCTCGGACGTTGGCGCGCCAGGTACATATAGTCTGCGGCCGCGAGCTCGCCTCCAGTTCACCACCGGCGATGGAGGGTGAAGCTTTGACAATGCCAGCCACTCGTGCTGGCGAAACGTCAGAAAAATCATTAGATGAACGTTGGCCGAAGAACCCGAGACAGAAGCCAATAGACAGTTTGTCAATAAGTGGCCACGAAAGCCTTAACAATGTTGTAGATACCATACTGCCAGAAGAGTTGTACGGAGCCGTGAAAGTCGAAACAATGACGCGGGAGCAGACGACATTCCTTTAACGCTGATGACGAATTTTGCACAACGAGATTATTGCGACGTATGAAATCGACACGGCTGTTGAAGCTCTGTAACTTGCACCTTCGTATGCGTGCTTTAGGGGAGAGGTACGGAGCGACCGGCCACAGTTTCCGCGGCCGTGATAAACGCTCGCGACCGGAACGTAGCCGTGGCGACTCGGCGGTGAAATACGCTCGCCGGCGACAAATGGCGCCTTAAAAGCGTGGTGCTGCGCCGGGACCCGGCTTTGGCTGCGCGGCCGTGATTTCCGAGTCGCGTAACGCGGGTCAGCGGCGCAACCCACATCCCCAGTGGAGAGGCCCATGCCTCTCGCCTCCAAAGACCCTAATATCCATTCCTTTTTCCGGTTGGGCTAACTCTCGATAGCTCCTACCCGATCGGCAAGAAAGGCCGGATCTAACGGAGCTTTCCGTCCGTGCACTGATCCACCTGAATCCCCCGCCAGGCCTCATATACCGACAAGTACACGATAACCTTACTGTGGATGTCTGTGTGTGGTTTCTTAAAGAATCGCGTTATTTTTAATGTCTAGTGGGAAGAAACATCAACATACTGTAATTTCACCAGTAATTTAAAGAAGGAAACGAATCCCAAACCACCTTTTGCGGGGAAATACTAAAATCTTTCTCCTGTTCTGATTTTTAATTGTGTTTTAACTAAACATTTACATGAGAGTCTTTACACTATCCTGCTATCTGCGTACCTTGGAAAGATGAAATGGATTGTCCTGAAAGAAGCGTAACAATGTTAAAAACCGACGATTTATTCCCTTCTTCAAACTGATAATGAATTAGGCATTTAATCTGCTTATTAAAACATCCGAAACAGTTGCATTTTCACTAAACATTCACAATAGGAAATATACAGGAAATTTCTATACTACTGACAGATTCCGAAAGCATTGTCTATCAGTTTTTCTCTGAAAGTCCTCATCGTCCATTTTTATCACCTTCTGCTGTAACTGTAGCCGTTCTCATCAACAACTCCTCATAAAATGATACGTACTTCTTTGGAATGTATGTAAGTATCTTGCATACTTCCTTGATCGTAAAAGAAATGTATTCGCATTTGCGAATATGAACAACTATCAGCTGTATAATGGAATGACGATATTGAAAATTTGTGCCAGCTCGGTACTCGAACGCGTATTTCTCGCTTTTCGTGACCGGTCACTTTACCGTTATGCGCACAAGTCATGGCCACCTTCAAACTTTCATATGTCGTCAACCATGTGACCAAAACCTGCACTCGTAAGTTAATTGTCTATATTTCCGTACAGTGGAGATATTTTAATGGAAAGTCGCTTGTCCACTGTCGGCGGATAAACACTGTATTGCCAGCGCCTGTGTTGTTCAGAAGTACGACGCAAAGTTCCTTCCGACGTGTATGGATATTCGCAGGAACATTACATGGTGCTTGTAAACAACATAGGCACTACTGTGTCGTATCCTCGTTGATCTTGCCTTGTAATGGAATTTTTCCATTGTCCGCTATTTATACTTTCTCGCTCTTTCTCTAGCAAGTAAGTGTTCTTCACTGCACCATCAGTGAAATAAGATGTGATTAAATTACCTTTAGGTAAGAAGTATTCTAAAATGCCTGTATTCGTAAATAGAAAGTGAGGACAGTTCCAGGAGCTTCATTGTCGTCGTTGTTACCAAAATAACACGTCTTTTAAGCTATCTAGAATAGTTACTATATGATTAACTGTTCTTCAGTTACCTATAAATGAGATTATCTTTACTCAGATATCAGCCATGTCAAGCTAAACAATAATCTGATACACTGCATACACGAGATTTTAAGCGGCTGAACAGCAGATACGATTAACAGTTGTTTGAGCCACCACAGCGTTGAGGGTATATTACTCGGAACTGGGCTAAGTTCCCCTCTTCAAACAACGAATGCTTTCAAGTCCGATTAGGCAGGAACATGAATGGTTATCGTTCCGTTTTTATAATTCGCAATGTGCATCTATATGCTAACACATTTGGTGAAAAAGGAAACAAAAATCGATTTTTGGCGCTTGTTACCTTCTTCAGACTGCTGATTCAATTGTACAGTTGCTTACTGCACACTGAACAAAGAGGCAGAGGAACGTTGATATTGGCCTCAGCTGGGGACGAATAATTAGTTTTACTGACGACGCCATTTGGCAGACGCTTACTGATACGTAATCACATAAATGGAAACTGATCTAAAGAAGCAACTTATCAACCGAAACAAATCACAATATGAGATTAGGGATGTGACAACGGTCATATTATGGAACGTTAGATACACCGTTTCCTACCCATCAGGTTAGCTGGCAGCGCTAATGCGCTGCTTCCTGCACTCGGGTAGGCGCGCCGGCCCCGGATCGAATCCGCCCGCCGGATTAACGACGAGCGCCGGTGTGCCGGCCAGCCTGAATGTGGCTTATAGGCGGTTTTCCACATCCCACTAGGTGAATACCGGGCTGGTCCCCACGTTCAGCCTCACTTACACAACTCGCAGACATTTGAAACATGTTCATTTTATTTCATGATTTACACTAGACACTGACAGCTGGGGTACACTGATTCTGTCCCGGCCGGGGGGGGGGGGGGGGGGGGGGGGAGGGGGGGACAGGGTGGTGGCAGGAAGGGCATCTGGCCACCCCTTCGAACTAGCCATGGCAAATCCGATTGTAACAGTGCCGACCTGCACAAATTTGGGGACTCAGGCTCAGGCAAAGGAAATAAAGAAAGATACAGTGTTTCCTAGGGGAAGATGAACATACACTATTAAATCACTTTATTATGGGCATCTCCTATCTGTGGCTTCTACAGCTCATATCTCATAACGGATACAGCATTCACTTGGGAAGATTGCAGTCGCAGGCTGTCTGTAAACATTCCGATGCTGTTAACGGTAAACAGAGGCCTCTATTTCACTCACGAAAAGGGGCAATGCCAGACTTCGACCAGGGGAATGGATGTCCATATCTACATGATTACTCTGCAATTCACAATTAAGTGCCTGGCCGTGGGTTCATCGAACTTTAAGAGATCAAAGTTCGTGAATAGATCATACAAGTTCATAGTTAAACTTCATGGACCAATAATTCTACTTACTTTCGATGTGAATTCAAGACTGTCCAGCAGAGTACTGTGGGTTGAGGAGAGTGTTAAATCCTCGGTCACTTTTCAAACTTTCGCCTTCAGTCACTTCTTTAATAGAAGTTTAATATATTTATTTCATTCTACTTTTCACAGACGGAATTTACTTTTTATGTTCTGCACCCTTTTTCCGAAACTACAAAAAAAAAAATGCTCTCGAAAATTAAGCTTTTTCCAATGTGAAACTCGATGTGCAGTAAATCTGGTGACGTGCCTAGGAACAAATGTCACATATTTTACTGAAATTCAGATGCTTTTCAGTATTAGTTGACCCGTCAGAATAATTCTCACTCTATCGTGATCAGCCACCGATATGAAATATGTATTAACGAAGAAGCAAGCTAAGACAAGTATTTATTAATAAAAGGCATTGTATTTTGAATAGTATATTGAGTGTTCAAGTGAAAGGTTACGAAACATTGTTGAACCGTGTCGACTCACATCGATTGCGGTCTGTGGGCCGAATCTCTGGTTCGTTTTGGGCTGCCGTTGTAGCCGAGTGGTTCTAGGGGCTTCAATCCGGAACCGCGCTGCAGCTACGCAGGTTCGAATCCTGCCTCGGGCATGGATGTGTGTGATATCCTTAGGTTAGTTAGATTTAAGTAGTTCTAAGTTCTAGGGGACTGGTGACCTCAGATGTTATGACCCGTAGTGCTTGGAGCCATTTTTTTTCTGGTTCGTTTTCGCTCTGGTCTCCGGGAGGCGTTCTTGTGCCGCGTCTTCCTGTTAGAAATGTCTGCGAGGTGGGAGAGGGTGGAACGAAGAGTCAGCTGGGATGAGGAGGATGTAGGCTGGAGGAAACGTGTAATCCCACGCATCTTAGTCGGTGTTTTGACCGATTTGGTCTGAGGGAACCGTTGCAATGAGAATGATTTTGATGATGATTAGCTGATTCCGGCGCGCTCAAAGCGCAACTCTTTCCCGTTGTTGAGCCCTGTTTTGTGATATTGTTTGGTGTCGTTAGCGTGCTCTGCTGTTACTGCTCTGCCCTATGTGATCTTCCCTTAGTTGTGAATTTGTGCTTTCCGAAGTTTGTGTGTATCGTTTGAGAATGGCCGCTCGGTGTTCTGTGAGCGCCCAGTGTTGCTTTCCTGAAAAGCAACTTAGATGTGATCCCAGGTTTAACGATTTTGGTGACAGTTTTTTACTGTTTAGTTTTAAAATACTTCCGTTAGCCCTTTGACTGCCTTGCACAACACTGGCGGTCGCGCCTCGTCTGCTTCCAACATGCTCGCTGTTTTTCGGCTTTCTATTTTGTTCTGGTCTTAGGACTGACTGGAGGAGTTGTGAGTATTTATTTACAATATTTATACTTCGTTTTCGTGTGAGGTACGCTTTTATTATAATGTATATACAAATAACGACGTTTACAACAGTGACATACTTCTACATTCTCTCAAAGTAAGGTTTAACAGCTTTTTATTGCTGTAATTGCGTGTGATAAGATTCGAAGCATGGATAAATGGTTCAAATGGCTCTGAGCACTATGGGACTTAACATCTAAGGTCATCAGTCCCCTAGAGCTTAGATCTACCTGAACCTAACTAACCTAACGACGTCACACACATCCATGCCCGAGGCAGGATTCGAACCTGCGACCGTAACGGTCGCTCGGTTACAGACTGAAACGCATCGAAGCACGGACAAGCACAAAGTTACATTGCATTCCCTACAGCACAACTTTGTTTCCTAACACCATTTCGAGCAAAGACTATGCATGTCTTGTACTTTTCCCACTGATTTGGTAAATGTGTCGAAACGTTTTGTCTTGTACGGTACTCTTGAAGTTTAGCACCACCTTCTCTCTTGTGATCGACGTAACGATTTGCAAAACTTTCTCTAATTACATTGAGATGAAACTTTTCACACTTCATTTACGTCCCATATTTCCGGTGTAAGTAAAAAGCATGGAATATTGCCATGTCCAAAATATGGAAAAACAATTTCCTGTACCACTTACACGACCTTAGTGTCTTTCCACTGTTTTTATTAGCATGTCACTTCGGTCGACTAGTACCATTGATTTATTGTACTTAATTAGCCAACTCGGTTTCATATTCAGATCACCACTCTTCCAATCTCTTTTTGAAGTCATATGCATTTCAGCTTTGTGGTACGTTGATAGCATCCAGACTCCCTCTTTGTCCTGTCACTTCAGAGCGATTAGCTTTCATAATTCTGAAGATCGGAAAGTTGTTTCTCCTTTCTTCAGTTTCTCCTCCATTACTGACATTTCTTTCCGTGTTCGCCTAACTGTCGGTGGCTGATTTAAAAACAAATTATATTCACATCCCCCCCCCCTCCCGCTCACCAGAAAAAGGATGCTTTAAATAATAACTATTACCCGACCACTTCGCAATTGCCGTTTTGGGTGGGAGTGCTGTCAGATGTTTCCGTAGTCTGCTATTCGTTGTTCTGAAAGACGTGTCAGCGGTCTAGTCACGCTCAATCAATATGCAATATGATTCCTGAACTGTACTTGGTGTACGGCAGCGAATAAAACAAACATACAACCGCATTGTGGTAACACATTCTTCTGTCGAAAGACAACAGAAACGAACACAAGGAAAATAACTTTTCTTTTGTGGCCTAAAAATTCGGCAGAGCATGTAGTAGACAATGGATTTTTTATACATTCAGTTTTAATATGTTCTTTTGCACGAAACCGTTGAAAATGAAGATAAAAAAGTTGTGTTACGATCTAAAAATTGAAGCGAACAAGTCATACGTTAGAAATTAATACGTACATTTACAGAGACGCGTTCAAAATTAAAATTAAGCTGTCGTTTTACGGTCTAATAACTTTAATGTGTAGCAGATAAAGAAAATACGTTAGGTATTAATACATGAATCTATAGGAAAGTGTAAGAAATGAAAATGAAATAGAGATTTCGGTGCACGAACTAATAACGAAATACAGACGAACAAACACAGAACTGGATTTGCTATTACTTAATTATACAGACTTGTGTCGAAAAATCAAATTTGTTTTATAATCTAATAGTTAACGTGTAAACCATTAGGGTCTGTGTAGCTCGATGATGCATAATAAGTATACACAATGCCTTTAATCCATGTAAGGGCTGAAAAGTTTGATACTGCTGCTACTGCTCTAACCATAGCTAACGGTATTAGCAAAGTTTTTACCTGTTTATCGATAGAACTGGACTACGTTATTTATTAACACTTTTTCATCTGAGTGTATTCTCCGATAACCTATATTTCCGCGATAACTATACATGTCAGCCGACGTCAAGAACACGCATCAGTTGTAATACACTACTGTATCAGTATGACTTGACTTACAGCACCGAGTGGCATGGGACATTCAGGTATTGTTTAGTACTGTCGCCGCGCGGTGTAGCCTCGGGGTCAGAGGCGTCTTGTCACGGTCCGCATGGCTCCCTCCGTCGGAGGTTCGAGTCCTCCCTCGGACATGGGCGTGTGTGCTGTCCTTAGCGTAAATCAGACTAAGTAGTGCATAAGCTTTGAGACCGATGACCCCAGCAGTTTGGTCCCATAAGACCTTGCCACAAATTTCCAATTTAGTATTGTCGAGCGCCTTCGGTCACGTCTGCACAAAAACGAGGTTTAGTTCTGCGTTCTGCCATTGGCAATTGTAAAATAAACAGGTAATATGTAGATTTTAAATCCAATGAATGTACTCTAAGCTATAATGAAAAAATCACATTATAATCTTAAATTTTTAAAACTAATATGAATAACCAAACAAACTCACCAGTCACCAAAGTTTGCGTCTGGCTTTGACAGCAGGAAACTCGTTGATCATATCTTCAAAGTTCAGGCGGTTTTCAATTAGGAGGTTGGCTTCGACGTGAAGAATGGTTAAGGCGTTTGATCTATCCTCAGACAACGTAGAAAGCCGAAAATGAGCGTTCTACTGAACAATATGTATGTACCATACATAGAAATACTGTAAGAGCAATGTGAACATTCGGAAACACGGCCTGTAACGTCACTTTTCATAAAAATTTATTCATTTCAACTGGTATACCACTAATCTCAGAAGATTTCAAAATCTCCGCAAAATGTACACATTCACTAGGGAAGAAACGCTCTAAATATGTGGCATATGACGCTTGGAGTTTTGCTGCTAGTTCAGCAATATCGTCAGTTGAACTGTTCTTAAGGTTGCTAATAACTGTCAAGGAGTCCAAAGTGTTCTATAGCTTTCCTTCCTTCTCACTAATTCGGCGTACAAGTTGTTGAGTACTGGTAGAAATGTTTCCACTGTAAATATTTCCCTTCCAGTCAGAAAAAGTTCTTCAGAGTCCGCTTTTCCGTCATCATGAAGTTTGTTTTTTCGTGATCTTTTATAGGTGCATTCATAGTCTACATCACTCACAATCTCCATGGATTTATTTTCATAATAGTCTAACATGCCACGAATAGATGCAATAAATCCTATAAGTTATTCATATAACTCATGCACTATTTTACGATCAATATTTACACTTTACAATTTCGAATTTACACTATTAAATCTCTGGAGTTTGTCCTTCCAAACTGTCATCATGAGTACTATTTCTAGACTGCTGAGTTGATTCAATAAAGCTGAAGCCTTATTTCGCCCAAGTGGTTTTTCAAACGTATTATTGGCAATACGTGCATTTTTCATGTAAACATACACACGCTTCCTCTCTTGCTCACCAACTTGTTTTTGATGAACTTTTTACTGTTTTGCTTCCTGGTTTCATGAAAGAAAGAAGTTTATCCCAGCGCTGTGTAGAAGCAGAGAAAAAATTGTAAATGTTTTGCACTACACCGAAAAGTAAACATGGTACCCGACAAAAGCTTGCAGCACTAGTGCCGACTAAATTCAAAGAATGTGCTGCACAAGGTACATAATGCACTTTCGGATTTCGTTCTTTAATGCGTGCCTGTAAACCACTGTAGCTTCCTAACATATTGCTTGCGTTGTCATATGACTAGTCTCTGCAGTCAGTAATACAATGGAATTAGTAGACCGGACTTTTAGTATAGCCTCAGCCAAGTTTTCGGACATGTGTCTCGGGTTTGGGAGAAACAGAAGGAAACGTTCAACAGGTTCTCCATTCTCGTTCACATATCTTAACATGAAGATAATTGATCAATATGAGAAATTCCCATAGTATAATCTATTATTATAGAGAAATATTTGGCCTGTTTTATTTCACTCACGATAATTCTTTTTATTCGTTCAGAAAGAAGCTCTATTATTTCATTACAGATTGCTGAAGAAAGATAAGTTGTATGTCCATGTCCTGGATTTCCATATGCTTCAATGTGCTCTGCAACAAAAGGATCAAACTCAGCTGTTAGTTCAAGAGACGTCATAAATTGACCATTATGTAATGAATGGACTCTTTCAACGTGTCTACGTAGGGGCAGTACACGACTTGTTAGCTTCTTCACTACTGCAAACACCCTTTGCAACACACTGCGGCAGTACATTTTTTCTGCCTGAACATACGACTCGAAATGGTTTTCTGTTGTTCCAAATGAGTTTTTTTCTTGTTAAATGTGGTAATTCAAGATTTTTGTGTTCATGTGAATTGTCATGATGAGATAAAATATTATAAAAACTTTTCCAATTTGCAATACCATTAGTAGCAGTCGCCCGGCGTTACCTCCGAACAATTTACGTGGTGTACAGCACCGGTGCTACAAGAGTATACTAGAAAATCACGCAAAGTTGATTCACCATTTAAAAGTTTACGGTAAAATACATTTTTGTTCAAATATCTGTTTTTATCGCCTACTGGTCTTCTAGAATTAGAAAAATCACCGTTACAATTTTGTTTAATGCCACGTTGTAAGACAATGTCGATTGTTGATTCATTGACACACCATTCTGCAGTATTATCACTAACGAGGTTATTTCTTTTTGTGATGTCTGAATCGACACTTAGTTCGTTGACTCGAAACTTTTGTTTCGTCTGTCTTTACTTCTCTTAACAACAGCTGCAGTGCCAGAAATATCATCCGTACTACATTTTCGCCTGTTTCTCTGTTTTCAGTGAACAGTTGAAGCAAACCTGCCAGCTGGAATTCGTATCGTAATGAAAACGGGACAGTCCCTTTTTCGGCCTCTGTTTCCCGCGTCGCCGGAATTTTAGCTGGGACGCAAATATGTTCTAAATATACTTCACACTGTCTTTCTAATTAAAATAGCAAATAATTTTTGCACTTTCTTGCAGTCAGCTGGGCTTGTTCGACTCTTATGCTACTTATTCTCATAAGATTTTAGCGGTTTCTGTGGACAGAGAAGACAGACTACAAAGCTTAAATAGTCTTGTTGGCAGTTGATGTGGTGTGTTGTCATTTGTGTGAACAATGCTGTTATGTCTACACGCAAATGCACCTTTTATTCCAACATAAAATAAAAATAACCTTTCCTCGAAGAAAACAAATTTTAGTTAAGAAGTTTAATATAAAATTCGCAATTCCACGTACCGTTCAATCGCACAGAGTGGAAACTCTGATATCGTGCAGGCTGCAGCATAATAAATGAGACAAACGAAAGTTTTTCGCCAAAAAAGTAACTAAGTAAATAAAAAAATAACATTCTTAAACTTTTGTGAAGTGCTGCTTATGTTCTTTTTTTATGAGTATGTGTTTAAAAATGTAAACCATTCCCAGTATCAACATGTTTTGTTAAACAGGTGCCATTAAATCAAAGCTGAGATATTGAAAACCACTGAGCTTTCACATTAGTTACGGTAATAGAGGGTTGACTTGATACTTCCCCGTAATTTCTACAAGAAATTTAAGAATAGTCAGCTTTTACATACTGAGGCTCACACATGTTACAGTATTTAAGAAACTGCAGATTAGTTTATCACAGATGTTCAGGGTCCTGGTATTTATTTTCACGTGGAAAATATGGCAGGGTTAAGTAGAAGCTGACAACATTCTCGGAATAATAACGTTTCAAACATTCTACTGTAGATTTCTGTCCTGGTAGCTTACTTCAAAATATTTTGAACAATCATGAAAATGGTACCAGACAGAAAACCAATATTAAATTTCCATTGAGTCACCAAGTAAACTGTGCACGAAAGCCGTTCTTTTTTCAAACTCCGACCGCTTAGTATAGAAGCTACACGAGCAGCAGAGAGTGGACATGCGCTGTAGGCCAATGCGCAATTCCCGCACTACACACTCCGCCATTACCGACCACAAGGCCTCAGTCTGCATTGCACGACAGCCACGTAAACATGGTTGTCGTCATTATTGCTCCCGCGAAGTGCGAATTACGAAGTGTAATTCGGATTTTGCAAGCAGAAGGGAATAGTGCAGCAAAAATTCATTGGAGAATGAGCCGAGTGTACGGTGGTGACTTCATGACTGATGGTGTTGCGCGTGAATGGTGACTAAAGTTTAAAGATGGTCGAAATGACGTGCATGATGAAGGGGGCCAAGAACGCAAGTCTGTCGTTACAGTCGGCCTTGTTGAACGAGTTGACTGAATGGTTAGAGAGAATCGTACGTTCACCATAACTGCTTTGTCTACGGAAATTCTGGAAGTTTCTAGATCTGTCGTACACTCTGTCGTTACTGAACATTTAGGCTACAAAAAACTTTGTGCTCGTTGGGTTGCAAAAGTGATGACGGACGCCCAAAAAAGGCACCAAATGGCATCAGTTTTGAATGTCCTTGACTTATCATGATGAAGGAGAAAACTTTTTAAAATCAGTTGTTACTGGAGATGAAATTTGGATCAAATGGGACAGACTGAAATCAAAACGAGCACTGAGCACTATGGGACTTACTGAAGTCATCAGTCCCCTAGAACTTAGAACTACTTAAACCTAACTAACCTAAGGACATCACACACATCCATGCCGGAGGCAGGATTCGAACCTGCGAACGTAGAGGTCGCGCGGTTCCAGACTGTAGCGCTTAGAACCGCTCGGCCACTCCGGCCTGCAAACAAAACGACAGTCACAACGATAGATGTATCCAAATTCACCAAACAAGTCAAAAAAATTCAAACAAACTTTCAACAACAGAAAGGTTTTGGCTGCCGTGTTGTGGGACGAAAAAAGTTGTTTTGCTTGTAGAGTTTATGCAACCCGGAACCACTATCAATTCTGCTGCTTATTGTGAAATTTTACGACGTTTGCGGAGAGTCATTCAAAACAAAGAGGAATGCTGACTTCAAGAATTGTGTTGATCCATGACAACGCTCGTCCGCACACTGCTGGCACAATCCAACCGCTCCTTGAACAACTTCAGTGGGACATTTTCGATCATCTGCCGTACAGTCCTGACATGGCACCAGCGACTTTCACCATTCCCCTGAACTGAAGACGTTGTTAGGAGGGCAGCGCTTTCAAACTAACGAAGATCTTCAAAACAACGTCAATGCCCATTTGAAATCATTTTGAAGAGGGCATTGCAAAGCTTGTCCGCAGGTACGATAAATGTCTCAATCTTTTCGGTGATTATGTTGAAAAGTAACCATAAGTGTACAAAACTTTTGGTAATAACATAGTTGTTTTCTATGAGCTTGTTTTTTATTTATAGGCTGTTGAAAAAAAAAATAAAAGAAAAAAGAAACAGCTGTCGTATATTTCAAGCTTCTATTGTCGAATTTCGTTCTTAAGGCTTATTTAAACTAGCAAGTTGTTCAAAAATATTAAAAAATTTTGTTACTTGTTAGCTCATTTATTTTAAAACGTAAAAGGTTAAAATGAGTACAGAGCAAAAAATGCCGCCAACCTTAAGGTGCCACACCTAGCCCCTTGCCTAGTGGGCCTCTACGTAAATTCGCCAATGTTAATTGTACCACAAGCGTTTATCACTCTCTCATACCACCAACAAAATAGATCTGGGCCAGTAAACCAGTTGTTGACAATCAGCGTATGTCCTTTCTCCAAGTAAGGCTGTATTTCCAGACACTCTCATACAATCATTATCAATGTCTGTCTGGGCGCCAACATAAACGATAAAATCCAGTATATTAATTATCTCGCAATCGCTAATTGCTAAAATTTTAATTCCAAAACTACTTCTCTTTGCTGGAATACATTGCTTTGCCTTCGGATGGCCTTTGAACAGCATCAGAGTTTCTCATAGAGTTTCTCATAAAGCTAGAAAGATTCCTTTAACATTTTCTTAAAATGTTCTACAATAGGCCCAATTCTTGACAAGTAATCCCCACTTAGGGGCTAAGTGTTGTCGTGGAAATGCAGTAAATTGAACAGAAAAGAATATCAATCTCTGGAGAAGACTTCGGAAAAATGTTGTGTTTCCAGCAAAGGATCTGACGATGAATATTCATCCAGTTTTAACTTTTTCCCTCTAGCCATCAGAAAGGAAATCTCTATAACAAACAAACATTTCTGACACATTTGGATCACTCCACTTCTTTATTCTAGAATTAGTCTTTGGTTTTCAGTTGGCTGATTGATACGTGTAATACTTATTTGTTTCCTGGTTAATAATTTCAACAGTGTTTGTATTTACAAAAAATCTAAAGAAACAGAAGAAGCTCTCATTTTCACTTACGTGAGCTTACATTCCTTGTGAGAATTCATCGAACTGATGCTTTTTTGGATTTATGTTTTCCCATCTCTATTTGTTTTCTGTTGTCCTCGTGGGTCACTGCACGTTTTCATTTCAAGAAGATGAACGTTGAATAGAAGTACCCAGCTACGGACTTCCTCTCGATGTCGTAGTAATTACAGATGGAGATGAATGAGAATCAGTAACGTCAGTAGAAGGTAAACTGCGTAAGAGAATCTTCTTCATCCGACCCGTTGTCTATTGATGAGTACAGCGATTCTTCAGAGTCACACTCCATCAACATCTGTAGTATCTCTTCAGAGGTGAGGAGTTTTTTACATGCCTTCACAATATATAAATTCACTATACAAACACAAGCAAATGATAGCCTACTGATGTCTGAACGAAGAACTGAGTCTCGCAGAAAGGCAGGAAACTACAGCTCGACAGAAATCACATTAGCGTCATCTGTTGTGTCTAAAGCAAATTACTCGTACAACTGCTGTTGTAAGAGTCCACCAAAAGTGCTGAAGTCGACTTCAAATGTAGTCATGCTCCGTAGAGAGCCAATATAGGGAGACAGTGGCCAACCAGACGATACGGCGGCCATTTTTCTGCCAAACTGCGGGCGGAACTTTTGAATGGCCAGTAGTGGAGTAGTGGAGTACACACTCACCGAATCAAAAGCACAAGACAATATGGAGAAATAATTCATTAAATGCCTTTCTTTACAGCTATATTATACTCATAGTAGCCTACTTCGTACAGCACAGGAAAATTTGAGACAGTGGCTGCAAAAATTATTCATTACTTGCATTTATCTCCTTTAAAGTTTGTTTACCAGACATATTGCAATGAAAGTAACGTAAATAAAAAAAATATAGAGTATAGCATTTGTTTTGTATCGGAAGTGCATAACGCTAAAGATTTAACGTACCTCTATTACGTCAGATGAATGAAAGTCGTAAGCAGTTGTTTACTTGTGACATGCAAAAAGTGTGAGACGTATTAGTACTTCTTGTCACGTCTTCAAACTTTTTGCATGTCACAAGTAAACACCTGCTTACGAATTTCTTTCGTATATATATATATATATATATATATATATATATATATATATATATATATATATATATATATATATATCGCTACTGTAATAACGACCAAATATAACAAGAAAACCACCGTATCCCTTCTACCCCACAGTAAGTAGGCCTATTAAAAACTGTCTTCAAAAGTACCTACAATTATTTACTACGAATAATGTTTCAGCAACCACTACAACTGCGGAAAACGTACTTACAACTTGCCTGCGTCAACAGTCAGGCAATAATACTGAAACCAAAATAATGCCTAGTGTTATGATTCCAAATGAAATAAAGTTTGACTCTATAAAGTCGAATGAGCATGGTGCAACAATTACAGGAACTTTCCGTTTCCACCAAGAACTGTCAGATATGGCTTCAGAAAAGCTTGTGATGGTACCAGTATGCACGAACTTTAAAAAAAAAATAAGAGCTTAAAAATGCAGTAAATTGTAATAGGCCCACCTGTTATTTTAAAAAAACTGAGACCTTAAAATCAGAGTTCTCTGAGCAAAGTGAAGAACCAAACATTTTTACAGGCGTAACCAATAAAGATTTAGGATATTATATACCATTAAGAAAGTTGTACCTGGACTTTATTAGACAAGTAGACTTAGAGCAGGAAAATAAGCATTCGTCATAGAGTGCAATGAAACGGTAGAGGAACAAAAGACGAAAGCAATATGGCTTATCTTGAAGGGACGGACAGTGTCAGATCGCGTGTGATAGAAGATGTGAGCGTACCACAACAGATCAGCGCACAGGTTAATTTTAGAAATCCGGACATAGAAGACAGGTTCGTACCAGAACACAGTTATGCGGGTACACTGCAGAAATCAAATATGAGTTTGGTCGATGACTATACTGAGGAAAAGGAGGAGGACTTCAGTAGGGTGGCATTTTAATGGGAATGTAGAAGAATCTTGTTGGACTAAAACGAATGGAGGAGAAAATTATTGAGACGAGGGCAGACATAAAAAATATCGGTAAATCAGACGCGAGAGGAACACAAATTATGAGCAAGTAAATTCCAGGAAAACCCACGTAAAGTAAACACCAAAGCACATGATGCCAAGCAGACGGAAGAGAGCGCCAAGACAGTAGCCACTTTCACAAGGCGAGTAGCATCTGAAGCACTGACAAGAGGCAGTGATCAATTTGAACAAGAAGGTCGAAAGCGTCGAAAGGTGGCAAAATGCCGAGGAGTAGCCCATCGACAAGATAATACGTGAAGCTACTGATTTTCATGCGACAGCGGCCATGGACAAATTAGACTCTGAGCTGCGCAAATTAGGGACTGGTTCGGACGTGACAACTGCAACTTCACTGAGGGACACCGAAGAGGTCCGGACTCTCCTTCCGTTCAGATCTCAACAGGAAGCTATCAACACGCGTATGGAGAAGAAATTGGATGAGCGCTAAGGAAACAATTTCAAATGCCGCCAACCGCGAACGCAACAGAACCAGAAACAAATTCGGACGGAACGGATGACTACATACCGTTATCAGCGAGCAGAGACATGGATAGATGAACGTCGCAATTTGTCGATGCCGTGGAGGGAGCACAAATGAGGGGACGTCAAACAAGGACATGTAAAGGACTGATATTTTCCGTAGGACGGAAGTTCTCGACGCAACGCCATCTCATTTTCAACACTTCTTACAAGTCCGAAAAATTCGACATTTTCCGAGATGAGGGTACCTTTACTCACCAACGAACTTGGATGTCACAATTTGACTTCTCTTTACCTCCAAATTGGCCTTTAAATTACAAATTAGACTTTATTTGCGGACAATTGCAAGTGTTAGTTGAGGAGAAAATATCAGCGACGTGTGGGAGTTACCAGGAGTTCAAGGACAGCCTCCTAAATATTTACTGGTACAAGGAGAAGCAAGACCGCATAAAGTACGGGATAATTGTTGTCAAAGATTTCGAGAGTTTAGCCTACAAAAGCCCAGTCAAGTTCCTTGATGCTATGACTGACAAGAACCAGTACGTTGACGTACCATGCTTTACCGGTGAAATCATACGTCACTGTTACACCAAACATCCGTCAACATATCAAGAAGTTTGAACAGTTCTCGGCTATCCGACCGGATAGCATCGTAATTTCTCCACAATATCACATATCAAGAAGTAATAGTTGTGTAATGTGAAGCTCAGTACTTCCGGTAACACTCTTTACGAATTAGAGTACGCATTCCGAGCAGAGAATATCAGAGAACACAGAGGAAAGTCTGACAGATACGTCGCAGGCCCTATGTCGAGTCCACAATATAACCATTACAATAATAGGAATGAAAATGTGCGGAATGGAATGCTTTATGGAAACCATTCACTGTCGGAAAATTTTGGGAGTAATGAAATGGAACAACGAAGAGACTGGAATGGGAACAGCAATAGTTATGTACTACGCAACAGAGGCTGGAGTGGAAGGACGAATGAAGGCTACGGACCACAAAACAACGGATGACGAAACCATGGCTCGGGTTTCAATGATAATGGAAGATGTGCGCGAATGAACAACGGAATAAACGGAAGTAGAGGTCAGGTCAAGGAACTTGAGATTTGGGGAGCGAACGCAGGACGAGGGGTGCGAGGAAATGTCAACCATCAGATGGTTATGATGGCTCTGAGCACTATGAGACTTAACATCTAAGGTCATCAGTCCCCTAGACTCTTAGCACTACTTAAACCTAACTAACCTAAGGACATTACACACATCCATGCCCGAGGCAGGATTCGAACCTGCGACCGTAGCAGCAGCGCGGTTCCGGACTGAAGAGCCTAGAACCGCTCGGCCATAGCGGCCGCCTGTCAATCATCGTCAATGACTAGTTGAATAGGCAGAAGAGGCACAAAATGCACCTGCAACTGAACTCGAACCTAGCCTCATCAGTCTTATAAGATACGACGATTTAGAAGAAACGCTGCTGGAAAAATCCTATTCTGAACAAGCCACAGACAGTTTAACGGTCGGTGACAGCCGAGCATAACCATAGTAGCATAAGTTTTGTTTAGTCATAATAGTGTTAAAGATAACAATCATTTCCTTAGATTTTTATATGATTCACCATTGTAATTAACATAGGAACTTCTTCCATTACTGCTAGTCATAAGAGTGAGGCATTGTTAGAATTTCGCTCTACAAGTATTTCTCCGGAACATGTATCAGTAAACGGCTTTGTACGATCTGGTACATAATTTGTAGTACAGTGTGTGAGAGGGTCATCTTTAAGATTATTTTACGAGGTCCATGGAGGTATTTTGCAGGATGGTGGTGTATTGTCCACGTGAGAGGCTTTTCGCTGGGGTTTGTGACCATTGCCCAGTGCAATGTATCTTCGCTGTGGGCTGATTATTGTCATCGCCAGTGGCGCGATGTATTCGTGGTGTGTTTTTGTCTGTGGATGTCGCCTTTCGCGCGATGTTTCTTGCGAATGGGATATTTTATTCACGTATGGTTACACAGATGAGCTATTGCGTCTGATACGATTGTTGTTCACTGTGGTTATTCGCTAGTGTTTTTTTGCATTTGGTTCTCCACACTATTGTGCGATGATATTCGTGTCAGCCTTCGCGAGGTCTGAGTGGTAGATGTTGGGCGATAGTTTGTACTATGTGGCAGGAGCACGGAATGTGCTAGTCACTTTGGTATGTTTTTTGCAGAGTGAAAGAGGTGCGCCATCAGTTTGTAAGAAAGAGAAGAACAGAAGAAAAGTAGCTTTGTAGTTAAATGATGGGTAATACCATGTGCTTTTTTAAGTTTGTTTCCTGAGAAAAAAATTTGTCAGTTTCAACATAAAGAGAATTCTTCAGAATAAAGAGAATTTTTCAGAATAATTATTTTGCCAAATAGGAGAGATAGAGAAGACTGGTGATGTCGGCACTCATCGAGATTCACGCCATACACCAGTATTAGTGACACCACAATGACAAAGTAACGCGAAGTCTAGTACCTTCAGTCTTTCATATATCTTTTTTTTCAGTAGTTGTGTTGGATGAATAAGTAGTAGACTTACATGTGTGAAAGTGAAGTGAATGGAGCGGCTGTAGCAGCTGAGCAGATGGGCACCAAGGACTGAAGCGGCAGTTAAAATCTCCTACCAGTCTTGAGAGCTTGGGGTGGCGCAGCTGGCGGTGGTGACCCACATAGCTACCGCAGGGGAGCTGGTCGACATGTTGTCATCGGGATGCGTGAATGGAGGCAGGTGCGGACGAGTGTCTTCACGTCATGAGCTGTCAACAAAGTGCTGGTGCCCTGGCGGCAAGCGAGCACTTTCACCGCCGCTTCCGACTCCAAGGTCTCGAAGGACCTACTGCTGAATGTAAGGGTGAGTGTGTGCCACCTGGCTGGGGATGCAGAGCGCTGAATGGAGGTGCATGCGTGTCTGTTGACACGGGTCAACGCAGACGGCGACAGAGGGAGGTGGTTCACCTCAAACCTGTGTTCATATGCTACCCGGGTCATCCCACGAACGTCTTCGACAGCAGTAACGTTTTGCCGACTACCACGTCATCCAAGATGGTCAGTAATCAAGACGCCACTGATTTCTGGCCACAGACAAGGTCCTGCCACACTGAGGGTACTGCCTGAACTGTATACACCGAGTAAATGGTGTAACCCATCCTGGCAAACTCATGGAGTGTAGCTGCCACATGTAACCTGTTACATGACATATGTAATGCTGTGTTTACTCGTTGACAATTCTAAATTTAAAAATCGGACTCCCTAAGGGTCTTCGAGAAGGGAGCTGTAGGAGGTATTTGTTGTTTTTAATTGATTTGTTTTATATGTGCCATACTGATTTCATTTCTAGAAGATTACATGTATTTTCTATGTTCTCTTACCAAAAAATGGTTCAAATGGCTCTGAGCACTATGGGACTTAACATCTGTGGTCATCAGTCCCCTAGAACTTCGAACTACTTAAACCTAACTAACCTAAGGACATCACACACATCCATGCCCGAGGCAGGATTCGAACCTGCGACCGTAGCGGTCGCTCGGTTCCAGACTGTAGCGCCTAGAACCGCACGGCCACTCCGGCCGGTGACCTGCTAAATGTTTGCTACTTTGATGTAGTACAACGGGTCACAAGTAGTTGAAACACCAGACACTTTGTGCTTGCAGAATACATTTACGTAACATGCAGCTGTACAGCCATGTCAGTCGTTCCTATGCTCAATTAGGATGGATGCGACTAGATGGCTGACGTGATTTACCCGTGTTCCGTTTTCTTCATCTACTTCTTAGTCACTGGCGGCCTCAATATGTCCTCGTATATCAAATATCTATTATCATTCAATATCTGCAATACAAAATTTGATATGTTCAGCATCTTGCGTGTGCCTGTACATTACACAAAGTCTTTCACCATCTCCTTATTCATTTTAGTCATAAGACTATGGAGCAAATTGCCAGTAACCTGCGTTTCATCCAAACCCACTCTGCATCAAGAGAACATTAAATGGGTAACTGTCCCATCTCAGTATACGCCAGTCGTCTTTCACCTGTCCAACAGTGAATCAGTGTTTCTGTGACATTGTAAGCCCCATCCACGCTTTCCTCATCTGTACATATCTCCGTCTTCTTTCCTCCATCTCATTTCTTAACAACACTGCGGTGCCTGTGTTGTTAAGAAAAATAATGCAATGTTCCTTCATACAAGCGGGCATGTCCAAGTGAACACTGAATCATTCTTCTTAAAGACACAGGCACTTCAGTATCGTATTAATTCGCCGATACCAGGCAGCGACTTTCAATTAAATACGTCACCTCGCTGTAGGGAAAATGTATAATGTGTGTACAAGTGCATAGTGTGATGCTTGGGAGGCGCAGTATGGAAGTTTGGGTCTGGCCGCGAGTCCTTTACGCATGGCCACAGCGGTTAAGGAGTTTCTCTGTGGACATAAGTTATGTCAACACTGATCTGCCGAGTGAGCGGCTGCAGAGAGAAAGTGATGTTTATTGCCAAATGATGAGATGCCACCCCCGAAAGCCGACTATATTCGATGCCTCAGCGGTGGCCTGGCGTTCGATGTACGGTGTTTTCAACGATTCAGACACCAGAGCGGCCAGATATTTGATGGTCACCCACAAATATATAAATCGCCAGAGACACCGTTCCATACATATGACAGATTCTCCATTATGTCCCCAGTGCCATCATCTGATGCGGACGAACACGGTCTGGAATGTGGATCTGCTGTGGAGGTGTGGAGTTTGACAAGACTGAAGTTGGTCTTCATTCAGCGAACGACCCCAAAAGTGACCCCAGTGCCATCACCTGATGCGGACGTACACGGTCTGGAATGTGGATCTGCTGTGGAGGTGTGGAGTTTGACAAGACTGAAGTTGGTCTTCATTCAGCGAACGACCCCAAAAGTGACCCCAGTGCCATCACCTGATGCGGACGAACATGGTCTGGAATGTGGATCTGCTGTGGAGGTGTGGAGTTTGACAAGACTGAAGTTGGTCTTCATTCAGTGAACGATCCCAAAAGCAGTGACTCCGACATCCCTTCTCATCCGAGATATGACGTTTCATCCAATTACTGAGATTAATGCAGTGATATGAGTCAAGAGTTTGACCATATTGCATCTTTCCTGGGGTGGTGACAAACACTTTCTCCAATTCTGGCCCTCCCTATTGGAACGATTCATTCGCCTACGTCGCCACTCGCACCACCGCCAAAACATTCCTATGTGGATGGTTCCAGAATGCGATTTTCACTCTGCAGCGGAGTGTGCGCTGATATGAAACTTCCTGGCAGATTAAAACTGTGTGCCGGACCGAGCCTCGAACTCGGGACCTTTGCCTTTCGCGGACCAGTGCTCTATCAACTTTTTATTTAATCTCTTTTTTGTTCCAACGTTCGTTGTATCTGCTCGGGGCGGACGTCGAAAGACACCCATTTCAGTTCGTTGTTGATCCATTAACTCAGTTTTTTTTATTACAGAGGGCAGCTAGCTCTCTGACCAAACACGCTGAGTTACCGTGCCGGCGACCAACTGAGCTACCCAAGCACGACTCACGCCCCGTCCCCACAGCTTTACTTCTGCCAGTACCTCGCCTCCTACCTTCCAAGTTTCATATCTGGATGGTGCCTTCTTGGACCCTCGGTACAGTTGGGGTGTGCCGGGTATGAAAAGTTAACCTTACGTGGATGTCAGTTTTACGAAACTGACCGGAACGTGACATAACCACATGGACCCTTTCATTGTGAAGACGTGCCCGGCCCCAATGACGGCTTAGAAAGATGTTCATCGGTGGTAGCTGGGGGTGTAGCGTGTATTGTTGGTTCCGCTGGAAGGGTCGTTTTTCCGTTTTACTTATGCCTTAATTTGGTTTTTTGTTTCTTAGTTGCTTTCTTTACCGCTAGAATGGTACCGGTGGAAAAAAAGCGGGAAATCTGAGATCGAGTACCGGTCCGGCATAAATTTTCACTGTCGTAATACCCTTACACAGCTGATGGTTGTCCGTATTTGCAACTGCGACCACGTTCATATATCATTTCTTAACCTCATCCCTCAAATTTTCGCATTTCTCCAGACTAGTCAACTTCTGCTCAAATTTACATTCCTTCAGTACTGCTGCAATACAGTTCTGTTAGAGATCATAAAACACCTCCGATAAGACCGTTAAGAGGAAATTACGTCTTGGTATGTCATTAAGACTGACATTTCTGAAATGCCATACGTTGATTATTAAACCTGTTATTATTATTATTATTATCATTACGTACCGTTCATCTACTAAGTATACTGTACTCCTAACTCACTAAGGTTAGCTTTAGGTGCAAGAGAGAGTCTGACATCTCTTACATCGTCAGCTTACGTGCAGTGATAACTTTCAGATGTCACTTTAAAGTGCTGTTCCCGGTGATCCTTTGCTACTTTCACAGGACAATTTAAACGAAATGGATGCTCACGTTGAAATTTCACGGTATTTACTTCACCATTTAATCACGTAAATATTGAGCTGAGGATCAGCCAATATGGCACATATCTGCTAACGCAAGTACCCGCAAAGGAAAACTGAAACTAATTTACAGCACATTATTATGTACGACTTTCTCTCGTATTATCTCAGTTACTTGTGGCCCATGTCAAACGTGACATCACTGGGTGGATTACCTTCAGGAGGGCAGAGAATGATGGCCTCTTGGGCGTCAAAATGGCGAGTGTAGCTGTAAGGCGGTAGAGGAGGGGGAGGGGGGGGGGGGGAGGGGAAGTCTAGCGGCATCGTTAGAGTCGCAGCCGGCGGAAGCTTATTGGCGTCGTTACTTCCGGTAAAGGCGTATCGGCGTATCTCGTTACCGGCTGCTCGCTGCCCGTTTCGCAGTGCCGCCTCATTTGAGGCATTATGACTTCAAAATATTTCACCTTAATTATATTTTCCGCCGAAGCGCCGAGTGTAATTAGTCATTACTGATCCTGCGGTGAAACGAAACCTTCTCTGTAGTTTTCTAATGATAGTAATTGACTTCATTATTCTGGTAACTTAACACAGTGAAGACGTGAACAATTAAAATTTTCCGCCATTTTGTTCAAGCTCGCGCTGGGATGATGCACACTTCAAAAGTCTTGCTTTCGGTGCTGCCTGCGTGCCCTGCAAACTGAAACAGCGTTCTCAGTGTATTTTGTCACGAAGCCTATGTTTAACAACTGCCCTCAACGAAGTACGCAGTAAAGAGCCCGCATTGTAACTGTTTCTGTCTTTTTCCTGTCACTGTTTCATACGCTTCACGAATTATCATTTTTTATAATTTCTTCCTTGATGACTCAACTATTGACATAAAAAGCTATGTGTCTTGACTGACCTTCTTCTAATAAAGGCTGTGTTTTACTCTGTTGTTTGTCTTGATCACGGGGTCCCGGGTTCGATTCCCGGCCGAATATGGGGTTTTCTCCGCCCGGGGACTGGATCTTTGTGTTGTCCTCATCATTTCATCATCATTCATGAAAATGTCGAGATTGCACTGACAAGGAAACCTCCCCATCGCACCACCCTCAGATTTAGTTATAAGTTGGCACAGTGGATAGGCCTTGAGAAACTGAACACAGATCAATCGAGAACACAGGAAGAAGTTGTGTGGAACTATGAAAATAATTAGTTTTCTCGATTGATCTGTGTTCAGTTTTTCAAGGCCTATCCACTGTGCCAACTTATAACTAAATCTGAGGGGGTGCGATGGGGAGGTTCCCTTGTGAGTAAAGATTCGGAATTTGTATGGGCGCTGGTAACCGCGCAGTTGAGCGCCCCATAAACCAAACATCATCATCATCTTCATCATCTGTTGTTTATAATAAAAACTTAATAAGACGGCCGTGGAGTGGGAGGGTTAGCCCAGCAACAGCAACCACATTCACAGTTTGCATGATGACAATAATTAATAGTACAAGTTTCACCAGTGAATGCGTGGACAAAATTAAGCAGATTTCTTCCAATACGAAATACATGAATGAACTGCTGTTTACACAGTAATCATTTTGTAGTTAAGAAAAATACGCCAAATACTCGGTAGAGCAGACGTTCATAATATTTTCAATAAACTTTACAACTGAGAGAATATGCGCCTAGCTCTTACTAAACAATCTGTTAATGACAGTTCATCATTTCAAAACAATGTAAATGAAATTTGCAGTTTTAGAAAATAGGCACCTGGCGCTTACTAAACCGTCTCTCAATAAGAATTTAATTTTTCAAATTTATTTGAATAATATTTACAATTTTAGAAAAATTGGCGCCTGGCGCTTACCAAACTCTGTTAATAAACTTCTCATTAAAAACTGTAATTAACATACATGTGCTACAGCTCTTGCTAAGTCTTTACTGATAACAATTCAGGTGACAAGATATTTAAGACCTAACCGCGCTCAGCAAACGATTAATTAAATATCATCAGGTAAGGGCGAAGTGAGCTCCGAACTTTAAATGTCAGATGTGCTTAAGAAAGTAACACTCTTTATTTATTTATTTATTTTTGAGTCATCACTCTTTGACTGGTTAATGCGGCCCGCCACGAATTCCTCTCCTGTGCTAACCTCTTCATTTCAAAATAGGACTTGCAACGTACGTCCTCAATTATTTGCTGGATGTATTCCAATCTCTGTCTTCTATTTTGTTTTTGCGCTCTACAGCTCCTTCTAGTACCATGGAAGCTATTCCCTAGTGTCTTAACAGATGTCCTATCATCCTGTCCCCTCTCCTTTGTCAGTGTTTTCCAGATATTCCTTTCCTATATGCTTCTGCATAGAACCTCCACATTGCCTACCTCATCAATCCACCACGTTTTCAACATTCGTCTGTAGCACCACATCTCTGTTGCCTAGGTCGGAGAATTCCTTAACTTCACCTACTTCTTGAGAATCAATCCTGATGTTAAGTATCTCGCTGTCTTCATTTCTGCTACGTCTCATTACTTTCGTCTTTCTTCGATTTACTCTCAATCCGTATTCTGTAATTATTAGATAGTTTATTCCATTCAGCATATCCTGTAATGAAACTTCCTGGCAGATTAAAACTGTGTGCCCGACCGATACTCGAACTCGGGACCTTTGCCTTTCACGGGCAAGTGCCCTACCACGCCCGGTACTCACAGCTTTACTTCTGCCAGTACCTCGTCTCCTACCTTCCAAACTTTACAGAAACTCTCCTGCGAACCTTGCAGAACTAGCACTCCTGAAAGAAAGGATATTGCGGAGACATGGCTTAGCCACAGCCTGGGGGATGCCCGTGAAAGGCAAAGGTCCCGAGTTCGAGTCTCGGTCGGGCACACAGTTTTAATCTGCCGAAGTTTCATATCAGCGTACACTCCGCTGCAGAGTGAAAATTTCATTCTGGAAACATCCCCCAGGCTGTGGCTAAGGCATGTCTCCGCAATATCCTTTCTTTCAGGAGTGCTAGTTCTGCAAGGTTCGCAGCAGAGCTTCTGTAAAGTTTGGAAGGTAGGAGACGAGGTACTGGCAGAAGTAAAGCCGTGAGTACCGGCTGTGAGTCGTGCTTCGGTAGCTCAGTTGGTAGAGCACTTGCCCGCGAAAGGCAAAGGTCCCGATTTCGAGTCTCGGTCGGGCACACAGTTTTAATCTACCAGGAAGTTTCATATCAGCGTATACTCCGCTGCAGAGTGAAAATATCATTCTGGATATCCTGTAACGCTTCTTCACTTTCACTCTGGATAGCAATGGCATCAACGAATCGTGTCGTTTATGTCCTTTCACTTTGAATTTTAAACCCGGGCCTGAGCCTTTCTCTTATTTCACTTGTTGCTTCTTTGATACAGAGATTGAACAATAGAGGTGAAAGACTACATCCCTGAACCACATCCTTTTTAATTCGACCTCTTCGTTCTTGGTCGTCCACTCCTATTCCCTCGTGACCCTTACACATATTGCGTATTATCCGTCTCTCCCTATAGCTTACCCCTCACATTTCTCAAAATTCCGAACAACTTCGACCATTTTACATTGTCGAACGCTTCTTCCAGGTCGACAGATCCTATAAATATGTCTTGAGTTTTCTTTAGTCTTTCTTCCATTATCAACCGCAACGCCAGATTGGCCTCTCGGATGCCTATAACTTTCCTAAATCCAAACTGATCCTCATCTACGACAATCTCAATTTTCTTTACCATTCTTCTATATGTTATTCTTGTCAGTAACTATGATGTATGAGCTGTTAAGCTGACTGTGCGATAATTCTCGCACTTGTCAGCTCTTGCACTCTTTGGAGCTGTGTGGATGATATTTTTCTGAAAGTCAGATGGTAGTCACAAGTCTCTTACATTCTACACACCAACGTGAATAGTCGTTTTGTTGCCATGTCTCCAATGATTTTAGAAATTCTGATGGAATGTTATCTATCCCTTCTGCCTTATTTGATCTCAAGTCCTCCTAAGCTCTTAAATTCTGATTGTAATATGGGATCATCTATCTCTTCTAAATCGCCTCCTGTTTCCTTTTTTATCACATTAGACAAATCTTCCGCATCATAGAGACCTTCAATGTACTCTTTCCAGCTATCATCTCTTTGGTCTGCATTTAACAAAGGAATTCCCGTTGCACTCTTAATGTTGTCGCCCTTGCCTTTAATTTCATCGAAGGTTGTTTTGACTTTCCTATTTGCTGAATCCGTCGTTCCGACAATCATTTCTTTTGCGATTTCTTCACATTTTTCACGGAGCCATTTCGTCTAAGCTTCGCTGCACTTCCTATTTATTTATTTCCCCAGTGACTTGTATTTCTGTATTCCTGAATTTCCCTGCACGTTTTTGAACTTTGTTCTTTCATCGATGAATTGAACTAGTTCTTCTGTTTCCCCTGGTTTCTTCGCAGTTACCTTCTTCCTACCTATGTTTTTCATTCCAACTTCTATGATTGCTCTTTTTAGAGAGGACCTTTTCTCTTAAACTGTACTGCCTAATGTGCTATCCCGTATTGCTGCGGCTATAGCTTCAGAGAACTTTAAGAGTATCTTGTCATTTCTTAGTACTTCTATACCCCTCTTCTCAGCGTTATGATTCTTCCTGACTAATTTCTTGAACTGCAGCTTACTGTTCATGACTGCTGTCTTGTGATCTGAGTCTATATCTGCGCCTGGGTACGTCTTACAATCCAGTATCTGATTTCGAAATCTCTGTCTGACCATGATTTAATCCAACTGAAATATTCCCACATCACCCGTCCTTTTCCATGATTTCCTTCTTTTCTTGTGTTTCTTGAACAGAGTGTTAGCTATTACTAGCTGAAATTTATTAAAGAACTAAAGTAGTCTTTCTCCCCTCCCAAATCCACATTCTCCTGTAACCATTTCCTCCACTCCTTCCCCTATTACTGCATTCCAGTTCACCACGACTATTAGATTTTCATCTCCCTTTATGTGCTATATTATCCTTGCAACATCTTTTTATAATTTACCACTTCATCTTTAGCTTGCGACGTTGGCATCTATATCTGAACTATCGATGTCGGTGCTGGTTTGCAGTCGATTCTGTTAAGAAGAACCCTATCACTGAACTATTCACAGTAACACTCTCTCTGCCCTACCTCGCTATTCATAACGCATCCTACTCCCGTTATACGATTTGTAGCTACTGTTGTTATTACCCTATACTCATCTGACGAGAAATCCTTGTCTTCTTTCCATTTCACTTCACCGACCCCCTACTATATCTAGATTGAGCATTTGCATTTCCATTTACAGATTTTATAGCTTCCCTACCACGTTCAAGCATCTGACATTCCTCGCCCCGAATAGTAGAACGTTATTCTTTCTTTGATTAATCAATCTTTTTCTCAGTCCCCTCCGAGGGATCAGAATGGGGGACTATTCCGGAATCTTTTTTCAATGGAGACATCATCATGACACTTTTCCAATTTCACGATACATGTTGTGTGTTGTGGTTGGCAGGAGAGCCAACACCGGGTTACTAGAGGAAGCCGAAAGGCACGCGTTTTAGCTCACGCAGGCTGGCGTGAGGTCTGGAACAGGACAAGGAAATTAGAATGTAGAAAAACGGACGTAGCTGGTGGAATAATTAACTTTAATCCATGAAGGATGAGTGTCGCTCTAGAGGGTACATTATTCATAATATCAATAGTAACTGGTAATGGCGCCTTGCTAGGTCGTAGCAAATGACGTAGCTGAAGGCTATGCTAACTATCGTCTCGGCAAATGAGAGCGTATTTTGTCAGTGAGCCATCGCTAGCAAAGTCGGCTGTACAACTGGGGCGAGTGCTAGGAAGTCTCTCTAGACCTGCCTTGTGGCGGCGCTCGGTCTGCAATCACTGATAGTGGCGACACGCGGGTTCGACGTATACTAACGGACCGCGGCCGATTTAAAGGCTACCACCTAGCAAGTGTGGTGTCTGGTGGTGACACCACATTGTGTGTCTTTAAAGCAGTGGTTTCCATTGCCTTCTGCATCGTCATGCCGTTGTTCGTTGTTGATTCTTCCACCTTCAGCGCCAGTTTCTCACACAAAGGATGAGAGAGTTCCCTGAACCTCTGTCTGCTCCTCCACCCTCTTTGACAAGGCCATTGGCAGAATGAGGGTGACTTCTTATGCCTGAAGCCTTCAGCTATCAGTGCTGATTATTAATCAAAATTTAAGCCCTGGCAGGTTTCAAACCAAGGACCGATGACGTTTTGAATATAAACTTTTTTTCGGTATTGTTCGTTGCGTTTGGTCTGGGCGGACGTCACAAGACATCCGTTCAAGTTGATCGTTGATTCTTTTACTCAGTATTTTTATTACAGTATGCAATAAAGTTATTATTGATTTACAGCTGAGGCCGCGAACCGTCAGCAGACCGACGTGACTCGGCACGTCGGTCGGTCGGTCGGTCGTTAAGAGATCGGCGGCAGAGCCGTGGTTCACCAGGGCAGTGGAGACGCACGCTAAACTCTCTCCCATTCACCATGGAAATGACACGGGCCCACGGATGGACTGAACTGCAACAGAATAAGATTCTAAATCAAGAAATTGTTGAACACAAGAATGAACAGTTATAAGTGTGGAACAAACCAACTCCCCTTCAGGTATGTGAGAGTGACGTCCTACATGGTCCACTCACACAGTGTCTGTACACAGTGGTAGTTGCTTTGAATTTAAGCTACACGAATGTCGGAACTCTACCACAACTCAGGTAATTAACATTGTTCCCAGAACGGCAATAATGGTAATCAAACTTCATGTGGAATTACATACTTAAAAAGGCACAGCAATCTGTCTAATAGACACGACGATATAACGTTTTGACTCTCACATATTATACTGCTTCAGAACATTGGTTGTCTTAATGGCAGCTTAAAACGCATCAGATGATAGTAGAATTCTTGCCCAAAAGCTCCACTAGAACTTCAAAGCAGTACAGGACGTTATCCTTTACATGCAAACATGCACTTCTCAGACGCAATGTCTCACCAGATTCAGAAACATGAATTGGCCGAATGGGTTGCCGTTCTCAACATGCGACATCCACTCCAAGTTCTTAACTGCCTCCCTTCTTTACAGCGTGGCGCCCCCTTATCTGTATGGGAAATATTTCAACTCAAAAAGTTCTTCAAAAGGAGCCTTTATCATTTATTCATGTCACTAATCTCATTACCCGATACTTCTCACGTATTGATCATTGTTGAACTAGAAACGACATAAAAACCTAATTGAAACTGATTACTATAGACACTTTAAAGGTAAATGGCACCACCTATCTGAACAGAATTACATTGTCAATGGGGAAAACGTTATCTATAGATTAATTTCTTTTGTCTTTTCACGATACAGTCACAAAAACATTCAGTACAATAACCGTTTTCGACAAGCCACTGGTCATCATCAATAGTTATTATTTCGGGAAATAAGTAAATCGGAAGAGACTGAAAAAATCAGACAACTAGTTGCAAAACAAAGGTTTATTAGACATTGGTCTAGGTTTCGATATTTCTATAAATATCTTCTTCAGAAGGAGTGAGCCTTATTACATCACATGGTCGAACAGTAGATCAGCTGAAGCAGAGCGGCCCTTGTCATATATAAAATTGGCAAATTGGTTTTGCAGCCATTTTTAAGATTTAGAAATAAGTAAATCGGCATATGGACGTCGTGGTACAAACTTGGGAAAAATGACACACTGTCTTTCGAGATGGTGTCACTGAATGTTGATCTGCCTCACCTTCATATCTCAATCACAGACTCAGTTCACAAGACAGCAACTGATTTCGACCAACCATTAGTCCTCACCAGTTGTCATGGTGACGACTGGCTGTTCGAAACCAGTTTCTGTCTTGTGAAATACGTCTGTGATCGCATCGTAACAAGATAAAAAACAGAACTGTGTGTGTTTATCTCACGGAAGACTAGGCGTAACAAAAATTACACTGCCTGACAAAAAATTCGATACCCATAAGACGTAGTCCAATGTCAATGTAACATCGTACACGCACACACCATCGAACAAACGGCCACGAGAGTGCATTAAGGTTGTTTATATTTAGTATTGTTACTCTGGCCTGGTAGGGTATGCAAGGGGCGTGAACATCATCAGATGTTCAGTGGCGTCAGATGTTCAGTGGTCAGTCTGAAGGAATGAAAATGCCGTGTACTCTTGTAAGATGGTGTTATCAGCACCTGACAGTTTGAAAGGGGCCTCACTGTGTCTTCATTTAGTCGGCTGCTCGAACCGTACAATATCTTCATTTGCGGGGGATTTAGAGTATGACACAGACATGGACTGCATGAGAACGTGATGGCAGGCATATTTGTCGTCTAGCTTTCTGTCGACCACGACTAACACAAGGGAGGTACGCCTCATTGTGCAACATGCAAGCCGTAACCTCTTAACATCTGCACCCGTCATCTGAAAATATGGACGCACTAAAAGATTCTGTGTCATTCCACATCACTTGTCGGAGACTTGAGCAGTCGGACTAGCGACTTACAGTCTCATGCGTAAGAGGCCATGCATATTACAACATAAGCGGCTGCGTTTGGAGTGGCGCCGTGACGGAAGCAAGGTCTGCTGATGAATCTCATCGCCTTGTGTTTAGTGAGCAGCTATTGTTCTGCATTAACCCGGATGACAGTCGATGAATATGGAGGGAACCTGGGAAGAGGCGCCACCCTTCATCGTTTTGGAGAGGCACAGCGATGTTACTGTTGCTGTCATGGTGTAGGGAGTCATCAGATATAACTTCAGGTCACTGGTAGTCGTTGAGGGATGTCTATCAGCACAACGATACATCACTGACATCCTGTATCCTCCTGTGTTACATCTCATGCTGCCATTTTTCAACAGGACAATGCTCGATTACACATGGCTCGTGTTTCTATCAACAGTCTGCTTGAAGTTTAGCTGCTTCCATGGATAACTAAATTCCCACACCTGCCCCAGTGGGACACGCGTAGGACCAACTCGTAAGTCATCTTCATCCCACTACCAGTATCCAGGACATCAAGGACCACTTCGATGAGTTGGGGCCAGTTTTCCTCAGAGGAGCATACAATGGTTTTGATACCGTTCACAAACAAACCAGTCCGTGCTTCCAGCCCTAAGAGATGGTAGCGTCATACAGGTAAGAGGGAGGAATAGGAGGTGAATGTTTAACGTCCCGCTGACAACGAAGTCATTAGAAACGGAGCACAGGCATTTGCTCGGTTTAGGGAAGGATGGAGAAGGAAAGCGGCCTCTTTCGAAGGAAACATCCCGGCATTTGCCTTAAGCGATTTGAGGATATCACGGACAACCTAAATCAGGATGACCGGACATCGGTTTGAACCGTCGTCTTCCCGAATGTGAGTCCATTGTGCTAACCACTGCTCTACCCTGTTCGTTCAGATAAGTAGGCTTATACAGCTCAAGTATCTGTAAATTCGACTTGCTTTTCATGTGACTAAAATAACATCACATACCCTTTCAACCGGAGAAGCTCCGCTTCACCTTCAAATTCTGAGTACTTTCCTGTCAGGCAGAGCATTTTGTGAGTCGTTTGAGAATTTTAAGTGCTGCGATTCATTTGGAAGTGGCAGTGTCATAAGTGTTTCTAGAATTTGATGTTACGTAGCTCGGATTAGGTTCGATCAAAACAAAATTGGCATTCTAAGAAATGTTTGAAGCATAAATACCCCATAGTGACACGGTTGCATGCCAATGGACAATTAAAAATCGCGTAGTTCAAAATATGTTTTCCATATTTCCAGTTGTAACATTACTGACTCCATGTATTAATACGAGGGAGTACTAAAAACTAAAGCCTCTGAACCACATCTTTATTCTTCATGTCTACATATTTGCAGCCCTCTGCCTCTTGAGGGCTCTGAAGTTTAGCATTTAATATGGAGGTGGGTAACGTAACAACACTACTGGTCAAACGGTTTTGACCAGCCACACAAAGATCTATATATTTTCTTTCATTATACAAACAGATCGTACAAACTAAATAAACCAACAAAAATATTTTTTTCTCTTTGTTATTAAGTAAAAAATGATATGGTTTAGATTTTAGCGCTTTCAAAGTATTTGCTATTTACCCTCAGAAGAGTTTCACAAGTTCTTGGCAATCTAGAGACACGATTTTTTAGTATTCCTGCAGACATTTCAGTCTCACACATATGTAATTTACTTCATGAATCTTCAACATTAGATTACCTCCGTTTTTTGACCTCCCTGTTAGGTTTACCCCACGGAGTACAATGGGATTCGAGTCAGGTAATCGACTAGGCCGACCATATTCTTTCGTTCCCAAAATTTATCTTTTCTCTTGACATACCCCGTTCACAATTTAGAAGCATGTCTGGGATCGTTGTCCTGCTACGGAACAAACCCACGACTAATAAGTCTCTTTCCAGGTGAAACTACCATGTTGACCTATTTCCTGTGATATCCTTCCTTCTTTAATGCTCCACTGATTCTCACTAGGCCACCGACTTTATCACCCGCGAGATGTCCCCACACAATGACCGACGCTCCACAAGGATCCATGTGGGAGACACACTCCTATTCATTGGTTCTCCACTAGACAGCGAACAAGCATTCGAAGATGGCTTAGAAATATTTCAAACTTAGATTCGTGCACACCGTGCAGGTTTGGCTACGCCAACTTTTGTTGCTACTTTCTTATTAGAATAGCCTTCCTGATGCAGACCTACAATTACAGGACGTTTTCCCATTCTTTTAGGGGGTAATATGCCAGGAACTTGATGAGGTAAACAAACGCACTGCTAGGGGAACATAATGTAGCGTAAACTAATGCGAACTGATTGCTACACAGGCAGCTCAATGAATCATGCCTATTAGAATGGAACCATCTTAGGTAAAGACACGCCAGTGTGGTTGTTGATACTCGTCATTGACCCTGTAAGTGAAGAACAATCAGTCAAATGCAAAACAGAGGCGCTTAACCTTTACATATTTGTACTTATTTTCAGGATGCGGATATGATAGCATATTGAAAACGAAATGCCTGTTTTAACCACAACAGCATGACAGTGTTAGGTGGCCGGAACCTTTTGACCGTTAGGGTATGTCCGTGCGTGAGATACAGCGTGCTGTAGTCAGATTCCGGATTCCAAGAGTTCGCCCACGAATGGAGTACATTCTTTATCTGCATGACGGTGCCAGGCACACACGAGCTCTGCGATATTTGAAACAATCCGACAGCTTGAATTCACTGCCATCGATCATCCTCCATACTGTCCCGGCTGAACCTCATTCTACTCTGATCTGTTTCCAAAACTTTAAGATTTTCGAGATCTTCATTCAGGTACCGGTGAAGATGGGCAAGATCCATCAACAAAGTCGAACATTCTGCAGTGGCGATGGGAAAAAGAACTCTTCTTCAGAGAAATGCGTTAGTCACCAGTGTGACTACGTTCAGAAACAAATATGTAGATATAAATGGCAAAATTGTAGAACATTAATAAAGTTTGTTTTACTCAATAAGATTTAAGAGTTCTCACTTAAAAATTTCGGACGCATTACTTTACAGCAGTCTCTAGTAGAAATGATTTTTAAAATAGGGTTTACTCTTTTTTAATTTTACTTTTTTCTACTTTCTTCTTACTTTGTTTCATCCTAACATCTTTGAATACTAATATACCACCTTATATTTGGTTTATTACTATTGTTGTTTTCTGTTCTGTAACCTTATGTTGTATGTCTACGACTGCACATTTGATGTACTTCTATAGCACACATTGTAACGTTACGTTTCAAATCCTCACACAGGCCGGAAGCTGGACATGAACCTTCGAATCCCGTCACACAAGAAGACCTTCGGTAACATATTGATAAGGACCTAGCTCTGAGTCGTCTCATGACGGCCCCCTCTACAAAGTGATGACCTTCCTCCAACTGTTAAGTTTTCAGTTTGCCACTTCATTTGATCTGAATAGGTAATGTATCAGTGTGATCGGAGGTGGTACATTCTTGGCTTCCGAGAACCGTCCCATTAAGTATATTTTAATTTCTACTCCGAATTTTCTTTTGTTTCCTTTACTGCTTGCTCAACATACAGTCAGTTTGAATAACATCGGGGACAGGCTGCAACCCTGTCGCACTCCCTTTTCTATCATTGCTTCCCTTTCGTGAACCTCGACTCTTATAACTGCCATCTGGTTTCTGTACAAATTGTAAATAGGCTTTATCTGCCCTGTGGGTTAGTGTATATGCATGTTTTTAATTAACCTTTGCTACTGTATTTGCTGTTTTACAGCAGGTTTCGAAATTCTTTATATTATTGCCGTTCCGGGCGTGTAAGGCTATCAGCCGTGATTGTGGTCACTTACCTTAAAATTCTAATTTGGTATTGGTATTTACGCAGTAAGCATTTAAAACCTTATTTACTGCCATTCCTGGCGTCTGATGCCTTCTTCTGTGTTTGTGGCGACTTGCCTTTAATATTTCAATACTTATAATTTGTAAGTTGCAGTGAGTTTTAAACAATTATTAATTTATTGCCATTCCTGGCGTGTAAGGCCTTCCGCCCAGATCCCAGTGGCTTGCTTTTAAAACATTATCTGCTGTATCTCTATTTAACTGTGATTTGCCAAATTGTAACTAACTGAAAACAATATTATTTACGCAGTTATTTATTACTTCATTAATAACGTGTGGTATTTTTATTTATCGTTGAGTGTGGAATTACTGGTTTAAAATAAATTGTGTGTAACTCTAAAAGGGAACCAATAGTAACTGATTACGGCCCCGTTCACAATCGTAACCGAATCCTGCCTTCCCTTGACTATCAGGTTTCAATAATCTGACTATCGCGTCATTCGCTACACTAAGAGATAATATCAGACACACCGAGTTTAACGGGGTAGAAGTCTAAACTGACATTACGTTATGATCTACAGAACATACGAAATTATCAAAACGGTTTTGCAAACTACGAATGAGCATGGTATTCCTGCATCTTATATATAAAGACCGGTGTGTATATATATATATATATATATATATATATATATATATATATATATATATAGATGAACCCCCTCCTTTGTAATTAAGAGCAATTCTTTTTGTCCATATGTTACTTGTATTTTAAATGCACCCTGTCATCTTGAAATAGAATACAGGTGGTAAAATGAGCATATGCTACAACGAAGGAGAATAAATTACTTCATTTATTCCTCTAATTCTGCTGAAAAAGAAACAAAAATCTCAGTTTCTATAGAGGACAAGAGATTAGGTTTAGATAAAATATCAGGATTCTTTCTATTTATGAAGAAGCATAGATTTAATGTTTATAAGGTAGAGAGACATAAAGGAATTCAGAAGAAGAAGAAGAAATAACTTTACATTTTAGTATGATGGGTTATAAAACCATCAAAATGGAGACTACTGTACTATTTCTTTTTGTTTCACGAGATGTAAAATATTCGTTATCACTTACTATACAATTAATAAGAAATTTATTTCTAACAAATAACCAAAAATGAGAAGTTGTCACATACTTTCTTCCATACTTCAGGAGCATTATTATTTCATCAAACAAGGTAAAAGGCACAGATGTCAGGTAAAAGAAACAGGCATCCTACTTGACTAATTCGCTGAGAATTCAGCGTGTTCCAGGACTGGTGATACGTACGTGCAGGTAATAAACCATAGTGACCTAACTGTGTTTCCTGAGGTAATTAGTGATACTTTATGAATGCCTTTCGTACAGGAGGCATCCAGCCATATGAATCCAATTCATTGCTTTTCAAAGGAGAAATCGTTTGTAACTGTCACACGAACGCGTTCATGCTATTGCAGATAATGGGAAATAATGCACTGGAAATAGTCCGTCTACATTCACGAGAAATCTGGCCTTGCACACAATAATTAGTGTGGAAATACGATCAGCTTGTTGAGCGTGCAGCCATCTTAGTCGTTTCACGTCAAAATGTAACTTTGCGGCGTTATTGATGAGACATTTTTGTAGGCATTTAGATTCACAACTATGACTTGTATTTGATAATGCCATCCCTCCAAACGACAAAAATCAACTAAACACTAACAGGAACCAAATTGTTCAGCTCGAACTCCTGATCAAAGTCCCATAGAGTATTTATATGATTGTATGGTGTCTGTTCTTTTGGGCATCTCAGAAAGAATAGACACCACCCATTCACATATTTGATTCGGCTTAATGGGTCATGCATGTATCCATCACCTTCAGTGCGGATACACAATTATGTTCGACCTCCTGCAGGAATCTCAAAGTAGCGAGCATGGAGCACGTGGACGGTAACTACGAATAAGTGGCGCTATGTGGGAATGTTGGTCTGCCGTAAAGTGTGCTGAGATAGTCTGTGCAATTGCGATGAACACTGTGTCCGGATGGCGCAGTAGTTAACGCATCTGCCTCATGAGCGGCAGATCACAATCATCGTTCTGTCCTTTCCTTTTCCTTTCCTGTTCGACTGGCATGTAAAACCTGTTGCCGGCCGGGCTGGCCGAGCGGCTCTAGGCGCTACAGTCTGGAACCGCGAGACCGTATCCTGCCTCGGGCATGGATGAGTGTGATGTTCTTAGATTAGTTAGGTTTAAGTAGTTCTAAGTTCTAGGGGGCTGATGACTTCAGAAGTTACGTCCCATAGTGCTCAGAGCCATTTGAACCACTTTTTGAAAACCTGTTACCTTTTCCGAATCGAACTTGCCGCGCTGATAAAAATTCTGGTAGCATTATTTTGTAAATTGATTATAGTTACGGACTTAGGCCAATTCTGTATATTACATTTCTATGTGTGGTAACAAAACTCATTATTGACGGTACTCGAGCTACATCAACCTAATGCATTCGTCTTTTAAATCCCAAACCAACATAAATTCTTTGTCTCAAATCGTGTTCCTGTGTTTTATTGATGCCGTGTTGCGCTCTTTGACTAGAACTCGGTATTCTGAAGCGTCTGTACCTTGAGAAAACGACGTTTTCCTCGGCCTCTTTCTTACTAGGAGTGTTGTTTTCGTAGTTATTATTTTTAATGTGAGACATCATGTGTTATGTATCTGAAACAGAAGGTGGATATTAAGAGGAAGAAGTGTCACAATGTCACTAAATGCTTCCTGTGAAAATTCTCTAGACGGAAATGGCATTTACAGCTTAGTTGGAACACTGTTCAGAGATGATTTATAATGGATAATTCACGATGAAATTCATTTAGTATGACAGTCAATTCTTAATGATTTTCTATGTAATATTTTGCTAACAGACTATTATTTATTCAGTGCTTTTCCGGAGTCATAGTGTGCAAGGAAAGGAACCTATTGCGCTGCTGACAGGAATATCTAATTATGGAATTAGTTTTCGCTGTAAAAGCTAATAAGCGTCGGTCGGTGCTCTAGATTACCTCTTTTAATTACAGAGTCACTTTAATTAGTGCGAGCGCATATTTCAGTAGCAGAGGTGAACGCTGTTTAAGAGCACGTCTAATACTTCCTCAGAATCTTGGACGGAAGTCTAATGAAGTTCACAAGTTTTCCGATCAAGAAATGAAGACATTTATAGAAGAGTCGGCCGCACCGCTTCACAGCAAATAATACGACGTCATTAACTTTGCTGAGAAGCTTGATTTCTTGTCTTGTCAGACAGCTGTGACCGTTCGTTAGTTTGGTTGGTTTGGTAACTAAAAGGCTGTTTAAATCTTTAATGTGTCCCACAGCCTGGTTACAGAAGAAGTACGAGTACATTTACCCTGTTACAGTATATACTACCGTGTGACCGGATTACACTACTTGTAACACCATAACTCTAGTACTCTATTGATTTAGTTTGCTTTTGTTTATTTAATTTTACTTCGTTGAGCTTTGTAAATGTGTTTGATTGAATCGATAACACAGAATTGTATACTCCTTTCTTTGTAAAAACTTTGATGTCTTGATTTGATTCTATGCAATGTAGGGTATCTGTCATTTAAATTCTTTGTCCCATTTGGAGGGAACAAAACTTACTATATATAATTGTAATTTCTGTGTGAATAATTTTTTTTGTAGAAATGTCAATATGTGCAAATGTTCTGTTTTATTTAATGTATTTGGTTACTGTTATGTAAACTGCTGATCCTCACTTAGGGTTCTTAGTTATTCTGTATGTAAAAGATGTAGTGGTTCCACTCTGGAACAGAACTGTGTAGCGCGCGCAAATTGTGGTTGGCCTAGGTGGAAAAGGTGGAACTGATAGTCGGTCGGGGACGAGCCACCGGTCGGAGATGAGCTACCAAACTGTGCACTGCTATGCAAAGTGTACATATTGTGCTGATTTCGAGAGAGGCTTTTCCTGCTTCTTTCTAAGGCCTCGGAGGGATGGATAATTAGCTGGAACTACTCTGGAATTTGTATCTGTCGTCGCCACCAAGAAATGACAAAGTCCAGCAATTCTGCCTGCAATTCCACCTATCAACATGCAGTTGCCACCACGTTGCGCAATCACTGTAACGTAATACTATAATGATGTACAGTGAAGGATCAGCTTAACGGATGTGCTAATGTGCTGAAATATAAGGTAATTTATATCTGAATTTATGTACCTACCTTGATTTGTCTCCTCATCATAACACCTCTCAGGTTCCTCTCCGTTTGAGCTAAAGTGATATCCGAGTGTCCTTACTAAAGGAAATTAAAGCCTAGAGTTTTGATAATTAATGCCTCTTGAACTTAGTAAAAAGAAAGTTAAAGTTAATGTGGCAATAGAGTGAGTTAAAGTAAATGTTGTTTGTTGAAAATATTCCTATTAAAACTGCTTACTAAAGCGCTGTTGCCAAATTCAAAATTAAAAGTTCTTAAGACTGAGGCTTATAAAGTAAATGCTCACATTGTTGCCGGTAGTAAATTCTAAAAGGTGAGTCAGTTTCTTGCAATTTTGTCAACATTGTGTTTCGCTGTAGTAAAAAGTGGGAAACTGCAATAATAGAAAACTATGTTCATGATTGCTAAGTGTTTGTCACTCTTGTGTATTAGAAGTGCATATTAAGAGTAATGTTATAAAGACCATTCACTTTGTGTGAGCCCTGAAAGTAATAGTGCGTTACGGTATATGTTATAATTAGCAAATAGTTCATGCTGCTCCAGTTGTTAGCTTCAATCTTAAAACATATGTGTGTCAGAGTTCATTGCACTCGCGTGTGTCTAAGTCTAGGTTGTGTTTGTCCATTATAGTTACTTATACCTACTTTCATAAACAAGCACGTTAATCTTTCTCTTGCCTAATTAGGCTGGCGACCGTTTCCCTTATTCTGTAAACAATATAGCTAGGCAAAATTTTGTCTGTTACTATTCCAATATTTACGTAATTTTGACTTTCATTTCCGATAAGTCACCTCCGTTAGGAACAACACGGTCAACTTAACAAAATTCCTCTCAGAGGGTAACACTGCTCTGTTGCTTTATACCATAATTGCTTGAACAAAATAGTTTTATGTCACAACCTGTTTCTAGCATTGAGGTTATGGTACAGTAGTAGCATTAAGGTTATGGTACAGTAGTAGCAGACGGGAGTGTTATACGTGGCTTTACCGTGACGGGACTATTTGTTCTGTTGGGGACATACTACGTAATAAACCAAACTTGGTACTTCATAGTATAAGCTACGTAAATACGCTGCTGTAGTGTTATTTACTGAGCTTGTATGTCTTAAAAAGACTGGTTGGTCTAGGCTGGTTGACATTAGTAAATTTTCCTCGTTTTGCTGTTAACTGTTTTCGCCCGTTAAGACATGTCTTAACTTCAGTGGGCTATAATTGAGTACGTTGTTCATATTTAACAATCTTGTGTTGTTGTTATTGTTTCGCTGTATTTTACGTATTTTGTGCTTTAAACGGAGTTCCTTTTACTCAACGATTACGTAGAGATTAGCTGGGTATATGATCACTAAATTGTTTGTAATTCTAGTAAGGTTAAGTGGGCTCAGCTCGTTGCTTTTTGTAAACCGAGGAGGTGTTTGTGAACTAGCTGTTGACTTAGTGAGTGCGGGTGGAATACGACTAACTGGCTTCAACTGCTTTCATGAAGTCACCTGCTGTTGCTTGCATTGGTGAAACAATTATTTCTTACTTGAAGTTTCTGGAAGTCACCCAAATTATTGGTTTTTCAGTTGGTATGAGAGGGGACAATCATCTATAGGCTTTATTGGAAATTGGAAATTTGTGGTAAGTTCCTATGGGACCAAACTGCTAAGGTCATTGGTCCCTAGGCTTACACACGCCTTAATTTAACTTAAAGGAACTTACGCTAAGGAAAACACACACACTAATGCCCGAGGAAGGACTCGAACCTCTGACGGAGGTTACCGTGCGAATCGTGGTAAGGCGCCTCATACCGCACGGCTATCCAGCACGGCTAGGTTTTATTCATAGACGGCTAAATTAAATGGGTGAAATTAATGGGTTTGTGGCGTTTAATGCCAACGGATAATTCTAGTACTTGTAATTGCTTTTCATTGCAAATTGTGTATGTGTGTGTGTGTGTGTGTGTGTGTGTGTGTGGGTGGCGTTACATATGTTTGTTGCGTTATTAAATTTCTTAATTAAGAGCTGTGACTTCCTGTCTATGCCTCGTGCTTGCAGGTTTAAGTTGTAGGTATCATAAGTTAGTCTAACCAGAAGGGCCAAGACGTGGATCTTCGTAAAGACAACGTATATGTAAATCTAATACTAATATTGTGGCGCATAGTGCTCCCCACAAGTTAAGTACTGTTGTTATCGCTTGGTTGTCAATGGATTCGCAAGGAAGAGACTAACAATAAATATACCTTCCCGCTCCTACTATTTCAGAGCGCCTCAAGGCAGTAAGACTTTAACTGAATGTGAACTAAGGTGCCACAGTGATTAGCTCTTTGGACAACACTAGATTCTGATGATAATACAAAAGAAACATTGTATTCCTATCTGGATAACAGCCCATCGAACATTGGTCGCCGAGGATAAGATTTCATACTATGTGCTTCGTTTATTGAGATCATAATAGGCTTCCAGCAATGGTTAGACGCAAACTTGAGTGTGTAAGCAGCTAAATATAGTTCAACTTTCGCACTGTAATTTGCCTTTGCTGTACTGCATTTCCGTACGAAACTTTCACGCCATGTAGCCAGCCAATGGAAGCTACTGAGTAAGAATGAGGGTTCTGGTTTCTCCATTGACTTCATGTGTAATTACGAGCCTCTTCCGCCAATAAATAGATTAACCACTAGCTGTTGTCCTACCTTTGGACGGAAAACTTCCGAAGGCATTTTTATCCTCATTTGCAAACTGGTCATATGTTTTCCAGCTGCTTACGACAGTTCTGTGTGAAATTTGAGCAACGACAGCCCTCACTTCGATTAAAAGCGCTTGTGGTTTCTTGAATGAAGCACCAAGACAATGTCTTTTGCCTGTGAAACAGCGCTCAGCCCCGAATATTCCAAATCAATGCTGCACGAAGGATTCGATTCACTATGTCATACCACTGCTGACAGTAGTACCCTTTAGAACCTTGTTTTAGCCCAGAAGATGATGCCCTCATGTTCACACCAAAATGTTGTTCATGGAACGTATTCGAGTTGCGAATATGGACCACCGTCAGCTGTGTAATGGAATGACGACAACATCTGTTTCGAAACGCTGCTCGAACCCGGATTTCCCACCTATCGAGAGCCGTCAAAAAATGTTCAAATGTGTGTGAAATCTTATGGGACTTACCTGGTAAGGTCATCAGTCCCTAAGATTACACACTACTGAACCTGAATTATCCTAAGGACAAACACACACATCCATGCCCGAGGGAGGACTCGAACCTCCGCCAGGACCAGCAGCACAGTCCACGACTGCAGCGCCCCAGACCGCTCGGCTAATCCCGCTCGAGAGCCGTCGATTTACCATTAGGGTACCTGAGCACGCGTCACGATCAGACCCAAGCTTCCATGTGTGGTCAACCATGTATCTACAACCTGCACTCCTACACCCCTTATGTATATTTCCGTACAGGGGAGATATTTTAATTGAAGGTCGCTTGCGTGCATGTCAGCAGGAAAACTGCATTCAACTTGTGAACGACACAGACGCTGAAATATCGTGCAGAGTGTGGTTATTTACTTGCGCCTGAGGTGTGTCCAGAAGAGCGCAGCGGTGTGTGGTGCTGATGTACGGTCGCGCAGTTCCTCCAGAGCGTGGGCGCCACATAACTCACTCTTGCTTAATTATGCCGCGGGGCCAGGTGTCGCCGGACGCCCTGGTATTTCATTACCCAGCAAATCCTACCGGCGGACTCCGTACTACCTCCATAGCCACAGTAACGCAGGCAAATCTTTTTACTACACTGGAGGACCGCACAAGGTGGTGCTGACTCGCACCATGCCTCATCTGGGACGATATATAGACCACGTGTTTACGATCGCTTCACTGACTTGAACTGCAAAACTCTTTCACGAATCAGTGCAAACTGGCGAAATAGCTAAGCATTAAACAGAAATGTGTCGGTCGTAATGTAATCAAAATATAGACAACACAAATAAAATACCATAGAGTTCCCCAACAGAAAATGGCTGCAGCTGGGGTGGAAATACTAATTGATAAAAAAACTGAAAAACAAAGTGGAAAACTTTATTTTTGTGGATAAAGGAATTTTTATGCTGAGACGAACAGCAGAGAGAGGTAAATTAACTGTAAAACGTCAAGAATCAGAACGATTTCATAAATTTGTTCATTTGTATTACATAAGATCTGTAAGAAAGGTTTAATTACTATAGGTGATGATTTTAATGCCTCTGTCCGCAGCTCGTGGTCTCAAGGTCGCATTCTCGCTTCCCGAGCACGGGGTCCCGAGTTCGATTCCCGACGGGGTCAGGGATTTTTCACCTGCCTCGAGATGACCGGGTGTTTGTGTTGTCCTCATCATTTCATCATCATTCATGAAAGTGGCGAGATTCGACTAAGCAAAGGTTGGGAATTTGTACAGGCCCTGATTATCGCGCAGTTGAGCGCCCCACAAACCAAACGTCATCGAACATCATTTAATGCCTCTGTAGGGAACTAACTAATCAGGGAAGTAATGGGTAAACTGAATGAAAAAGGTAAATTATTGAAGGAATTTACATCGACAAGCGATTAAAAATTCCCAACACCTTTTTAAGGAAAAAGAGGGAAGCGGTTAGTTATTGACTTTGTTATGGATAATAAAGGATTAAGAGACAAAGGAATTACAGGCATTGACTCCGAGTGGGCACTGATTTCAGTCAACTGGGAAAGTTGAAAATTTGTGCTTCATCGAAATTCGAAGCCGGGTCTCATTCTTACTGGCCAGATGCTCTGATCACTAAGCCTTACAAACACAGTAGTCATCACAACTGCACGATCTTCCCTACCGCTCCTCCCATCAGACACAAATTCTCAACTTATCCGCACACTAATAATGTTGTGACCGTGCCCTATATTCTCATTACTCGCGGCATTTTGCCGATTCCCTTAAGACTTAGAGCCTGGTGTGCACCGACACTGAAGACATCATTCACCGACGTCGCGTTGATTGTACAGGGTGTTCAAAAAACGTATCGAATACTTATGGAGGTGGTAGTACTCGTAGAAACAAGTAAAACAAGTCTAATAAACATGGGTTCTGAAATGCGTACTTTCTGAGATAAATCCAATATTCGTGGGTCTAGAAATGATTACTTTCTGCGATAAACACCTTTTAACAGGAGGTGTTCAACGTGGTGGCCTGTCCACATGGCGAGGACACACTAATGGAATTTCTCAACAATCTGAATAGCGTATACGAGAACATCAAGTTCACAGTGGAGTTAGAGGAAAATGGATGCCTACCCTTTCTCGATACCCTAATAAAGGAGAAAACGGACGGCACACAGGGACACTCGCTCTACCGAAAAAAAGCACACACAGACCTGTACCTCAACGTCAACAGCTGCCGTCACCCAGCACAACGGAAATCCGTGCTCACTATCCATGTCCGCAAAGCTCATGACATATGCGACAAGGCCTGTTATCTACTGAGATTCAGCACCTGAAGGAAACCTTTCAGAAGTATGGCTACACCTAAAAAAAAAGCCAATTAGACGCCATCTCAAGATGAGGAAGAATAAGAAGGAGGACCTTCAGGAAGAATAGAACAACAAAGGTCTGGTGTTCCTTCCGTACGCAGGGCCGCCCACGGCCAAGATTGCGAGAATACAGGAGAAGAAGAAGATGAAAACCATCTTCCATCCTCCAGCAAAAGTCAAGAATATACTGGGCTCAATGAAGGATAACTTGGGTCTAAGAAAACTAGGTGTCTACAGCATTTCCTGTGAATGTGGAAAACAACGCAGCATTGCTTCAAACATGTGAGAGGCGTTCGTTTCGGACGAAAGGAAAAATCAGTGGTAGCGGAGCACAGCCTCAGTGAAGAACACACGTTCCAATTTGATCAAACCAAGAGGCTGCGTAGAGCGAAATGATTCTGGAACTCTGTCATTAAAGAGGGAGTGGAAAATGGCTCTAAGCACTATGGGACTTAACATCTGAGGTCATCAGTGAGGGAGTAGAGATACGGGCTAGTGATAACAGGGTGATCCGGGATAGCAGCTTCCAACTCAGCACCGCATGGGACACAGCATTAGCAACAATAAGGCGAGAGCACACCGTTGGAGGCAGGTCGGTAGCGGCGGATGGAATGAACAGTCCGCACCGAGACGAGACGCCAGGATCGGCCCCCGCGGCTCATCCCCCCTCCTGCCAATGCGCCACAGAGCAGATTTCGTTCGCGAATGATTGACCCGATCAGCGCCGAGGATGCAGAGAAGCCCGCGATCCAGCGGCTATTAAGACCCGGACGAGACTTGAACCCGACACTTCGCCTGTAGACGGCAAGTAGGAAACTTGCTGAAACGTTGCCGGAGAACGTCGCATTGACCCGGTTGTCAAGCCCGATAACATTTTATCATCGAGATTCGCCGAGAAAGACTGCATTCCCATATATGTTGTGTGTTTTCTTTTGACTTTTAGGTGGAGTTGTAAAACTTTCTTGGGCTACAGCAAACCATCATAAGTAAGCAGAGACTGCCGTCGGTTTCCTAGTAGCTTTGGTCAGTTAAGGTCGTAGCCGTGTTACTTGTAGGTTAAGTGCGTTACACACTTATCGAGCGTTACATAATAGTTCATTCTTTGCGTACGCGGTCATTGTCTTACTATATTCTCCTAAAATCCGGAAACGGAGAACCGTCTAGAAACTGAGTGATGATATATAAAGAACGAATTAATCTAAGAAAAGTTTCTTATTTCTGTGCATGTAAACTGTATCAAAAGTAATTGCTTTGAGCACATATAAGCGTAGAAGGTACGCGATCTAGAAAGGAGTCGGCAAGGTGCAGCGAGCCTTGAGAAGGAACCGCCGACACGGCTTAAGAATGACAGCTTTACGACTCGGCGTCATGATGACTTTGACTGTAGGCTTTTCATCAAAACGCGTAAATTCAGAAAATTCAAGAATTCTAGGAATGATATACATCCACAGGCTTAGTTTCATCAGCTTTCTTATTGCTTTCCTCCGAATTGGTCATTAAAGTGCAAAGAAAAAAGATTATACCACATCTCTCGTGTAAAACCGATTATTGACAAACAATTTGCTTTCTGACTTGGTCTTTGCCATTAAATTTTTCACTTCACGTTGTTATTCCGCTTTGTCACATTTCGCATGCAGCGATCTTTTTAAGTAAACTATCCAGTCAAGAACCTAAGGAACATACATATTAAAACAGTAATTTTACGGGGCCACTTTTATAGGGAACAGACGACACAGTCTCAGTGTGTGTCCATTTTGCTTGTTGGTTGCACGATTACGTCACGACTATAAAGTCCACATTCTTGGAACACACACTGATAATGAGCTTTTACTGCAACATTTTGGCTTATTTGAATAGATATTTTATATTTAAAGTACTTTCTGAGAGGTTAAAGTCGACACAGTATTTGGTTTGTTTGACAGGTACAGGATTATACTACGACGCTACTAATGAGTGACACAGTTTTTATTACTATTATTGGGCTGTATTTGTTTCATGTCTGCACAGTTTTCTGCTTTCTTTTGGAAAGTAAAACATATTTTGGTAAACACTTTTGTGACATAGCTACAATGAGGTAGGCATTTTTCATAACACAACAATACGTTACAGTACAGTACTTTCTTGGTCACGGTAATGTACGTAATAACTACGACATCCAAACACTTAGCATTTTTGCTTTTATATATAACAAGGTAAGTACATTGACTTCTGGAGAACTTTGCTTATGAAAGACGATAACTTGGCACATTTTTATCGTTAGCCAATGACAGAAATTATCTTACAGCAAGATGCATAGCTTAGCGCTACGTGACACGCATTTAAATGATTATCTTTCTTTCTTGGAATATTTTTAGAAATATTTTAGAACTACTATGACACAGAGAAGATTTTTGGCGATACATTTCATTCTGTTGTTGTTACCTGTAACATCTGAGGGTATATTTACATCAGTCCTGAGGGGGGTACACGCTTACTTTGTGTTCCATGCATGTGGCAAGCGCAAAGGATCCGTAGGTAATATGGTATTTGCTTATACAGTTTTAGACATCTGTACCATGTTTTTCCAACACAGAATTACACAGCTATCTGATCATTTAACTGAGAGAGACAAACATTTTTTTATTACGTCAGTGACACATAGTTATGTAATTACACAGTCTGATTACTTCACTCTTATAAAATTGTACTTTGTCTGCATTTTGGGAACTTTTCCATGTACTTTAGGCACCACTGTGATACTACGAGAGATTTGAGTGATGTACTTTTTGTATGGGATCATGATTTTTCAACTATGTTTGAGATAGAAGATGACTCTATTGAAGTGAGCAGAGAGAACTTTTTAGAAAAAAATGGCTCTGAGCACTATAGGACTCAACTGCCGTGGTCATCAGTCCCCTAGAACTTAGAACTACTTAAACCTAACTAACCTAAGGACATCACACACATCCATGCCCGAGGCAGGATTCGAACCTGCAACCGTAGCAGTCGCACGATTCCGGACTGCGCGCCTAGAACCGCGAGACCACCGCGGCCTGCGAACTTTTTAGAGATTGAGATTATTGAAGGAAGCTACGACGATTTCGATCTGTTATGAAATGTTATGATAGCATCGTACTTGGAGAGTTATGAGATATGAATACATATATATGTGAATGTGAGTACCACAACGCAAACGGAAATTTGTGGACACTGTTATTCATGAGATTTCGTCTCTATACACTTCTAACGTAAATTTTCAACATATGAAATTTTTTATTGATATCAAGCTGTCATTGTAGAGCAGACTGCTGTCGTAAATATTTCGGTAAAGTGTGTATGTGACCTTGCTGTACTGCAGCGCTGGGATGTGTGCTACTTGCTTTGAAATATACTTATTGTTGTGTGGACTCAGAATGCTCACAAACACGACACGCTATTACTTGGAAACATATGATTACACTGAGGAGATCGTACTTTGTGCTATTTACTGAAATGCTTATGAAGTCATGAGAAATATTTTTACTTCTACACACCTGATTATGACAAGCGTCTTTCTATGAGAGCTGAGAGAATTTTTACTGACTTATGAAATGCTATGTGGCTATTGAATGATATTTTCATGCTTTACCTTGTACACATCTGTTTATTTTATTTGATATCTAGCTTCTAGTTGCGCTGTAGCATTGGTTTTATAAAATAAAATTTAATACACACTTTCTGTCTACAGATCTATTAAATAATATATATGAAAATAGTAACTGTTCTCGAAAGAACAGATACTATTGATGACCGTACAGCTTCTCTAGCATTTTCAGCTGTCCCATCGAGGTATATCAAAATTATCGTTCATTCTAGAGAAACTGTACGGTCATCAATAGTATCTGTTCTTTCGAGAACAGTTACTATCTTTATATATGTGTAACACCCAGCCATTAACCTTCGTCTGTGCGAATGCGCACAGGTTGCCCGAATTCTTACAGGAATTGTCACCTCAGTGTGCGTGAGTAATACTCATGTATGTGCTTATTTCTATTCCTTTATATAGCCTGTATTACTATAAATGTTATCTGTATTACTACATTACGTATGTAGATTGTGGACCGTTGGCAATGTGGTTCTCACGGGAAGCGTGCGAGGGATAAGTCCCTGCAGTCGCGCTATTCATCTGTGTCTTCGGTGGCGCAGATGGATAGAGCGTCTGCCATATAAGCAGGAAATCCTGGGTTCGAGTCCTGATTGGGCACACGTTTTCAGCTGTCCCTATCGAGGTATATCAACAACACCTGTCGGCAGCTAAGGATTTCAATTAATTATTATTAAATAATAATTTTATGATCTACATTCTTTTAAAAAAAAGGAGCACTAGGAAGCGAAAGAAGCTTAAGACGGAGAAGTGATTGATAACAGGAATTTACTTTTCAAGGACTAGGTAATTGTTTGGTAGAATAGGTTGTTGTGGCGCATCACTTTAGTGTTAACATATGACATAGCCATTAAGATGTAAATAGACATTCCCTTGTCTGAATTGCTCTCTTTACTGTAATATTTTTTTCTGCTCGTGCTTTGTCATATTTAGGTATGAGTTATTACATTTGCTGCTGCTATTTACCAGGCTTTGTCCTACTGAATTTTACTTTGTACTACTCTTGTAAACCAGTTTTACCACTGATTTATTTTCTTTATTTGCTGCATATTGCCTTATATTAGTTGCAATGTTGCATTTGCTTTGCTAATTTAGATATGCTGCTGCTTGCTTTGCCAATTTGCATTTTTTGCCATTGTTAACTGTTTTGTGCTGCTGCATTGCCTTGTTCTCTAGTTTATGTATTGAACTCAGTAGATTTAAGTTAACTTAAGAGGGGATATGCTATATAAAAGAATGAGTTTTGATGAATTGGGAAGAAATGTTTTGAGAAGCTAAAAAACGTTTGTCCAAAGAGTATTGTATATTGAGGAATAGTTATTTTGAAAGAAGAAATAAAATGATAAGTAGGGGTTAGGGACAACAGGTTAGGTAGGATTTTCTTGGAAACAAATAATGAGGTAAGATAATGGAAAATAAATGATGAGGTAAGAAATATGTGAAAGTAGATACAGAAAGCATGCTTAGATAGGATTTTTCTTTGTGGGAACAAATGTTGAAATAAGAAGAAAAAATCTATGAGAAAACGAAGATTTAATTGGAAATGAAATATCACAAGTAGTGCAGTACCAAATGTTACACTGAAAACAAACCCCGTCCTTTCCTTTTGTGTTATATCGCTATATGTTTATGTGTACTCTTGTGTATCTGTGCTTTTCCTGTCTCTGTATTTACCCAATAAGAGTAATTGAATTTTTCTCTTCTAGTACTAAGCTGCATTTTCTATGATGAGCAATACTGTTATCCTCAAATCTAAAATATTCTTTACTTTAGAAAGATGTTTAGGCATTATTTATTCTGTCTGTTTTCTTTTAATGCTCATGTGCAAGTTAATTTTTCAATGGATATTCTCATTTTCCATTTACTTACTTATGTCACAATACCTGGAATACTCATGTTTATGCTTATTTCTATTCCTTCTTTATAAGGCCTGTATTACTATAAATGTTATCTGTATTATCATGTTCTTTAATGATGTTTTCTGTTCCTTTGCAATTGTATTCTTATGAAGTAAAATTGTGAATTGTATAGACACCAGTTCTTCAAATTAAGTAAACATTAGGGATTCATTTTACTGAACACATTTCTGTTGGTCATACTGTATGTGTAAAATCTCAGAGGCTAAATGACTGTGTTAGTGTTTGGACGTGTTCAGCAAGAGACTGGTTAACAGCGTATCTGGTTCTAAGACATTGTAAAAAAAGTGTGAGTGCACAAGTGGTGGTTTATGGACTTGCTTTATTATCTGCATGACTCTTCAATTGTGATTGTGCACCCGCAAAGTCGCAATGGATGGCTGCTGCCGATCTGTACACGTACTACAGTGGGTCTGCACCCTTGGTGGCCCACTACTACCATAATCTCTACAAGAAATACTGTGGGTCTGCTCTGTGGTGCCCTACTAATTCTAACAATATTCTTCAAGACTTAGACACTCTGCTGTGGGTTTTCTCTGTTGTGGCCCATTACCAATATTCATGTCAAGAGTTAGCACTGTGTTTCCGTTGGGAGGACAGCACTTCTTGAAGATTGCATGTAGATCCACTACTAGCGTGTGAATTTTTTTACTGTTCAGACTTTGTGCATAAAACTGTCATAGACTATTACTCTGACATATGTTTAGGGCTGTCTTTAGGGACTGTGAGGACAATATTTGCTTTTGACCAACAGTGCATTAATAATTGTGTGCATTTGATCTATTTGATATTGTTAATATAAACAATTTTAAAAAATTGCTCCTGGACACTGCCCAAAATAATTAGTAAAACTTTTTGTGTGGAGCAGGGGGCGGCTTCCGTGTTGGCAGCGCTGTGTAGCGCTTTAGCCGGCCAGTGTGGCCGAGCGGTTCTAGGCGCTTCAGTTTGGAAACGCGCGATCGCTACGGTCGCAGGTTCGAATCCTGCCTCGGGCATGGATGTGTGTGATGTACTTAGGTTGGTTAGGTTTAAGTAGTTCTAGGGGACTGATGACCTCAGATGTTAAGTCCCATAGTGCTCAGAGCCATTTTAAATGTTTTTTGTAGCGCTTTGCACTGGATCTCTGATTGCGCTCTCTTTGTAAGAGACTCTGTGGCTGATTCGATTCGTTGTTGGAAGTTAATCGCCAGTAGTGTTGGGCAGTTGAAAGTTAGTCGCCAGCAGTGATGGAAGTACTGTTGCGGAGGTGAACAGCCAGCAGTGATGGATGTTAAATGTGAGAAGTTAGCATTGATGGGGGGGGTAGAGGTCCGAAGTGTTGGCGTAGGCTAATGATCTAAAAGTATCCGACTTGGAGATTGAAAATTATTCATGATTATATATAAAGATACGTGATGTCAATGACGATTTATATTCGTTTTTGAACTGGATGTCACATGATTAAGGTAAAAAATACATTATTTGGTTTGCAACAACATCTTTCCTTTGCAGACCACATGCCTATTAGTAATTAGTAGCTTTATTAGTTAGAATTTTTTATTTAAATGCCAGTATTTATTGCCGCTGTATTGCAGTAGTTCGTGTAATGAAGATTTTTGTGAGGTAAATGCGTAATGAAATGTATAGCTTATTGTCAGGATTGCTTCTAATTCAGGGCCATTCTTTTGTGTTAATTATTTGAAGTCAGGCTGTAATTTTTTCATAAGTCAGATTGCGTTGCGCTAGAATATTATGGGTCAGTGTTGACATGATAAGAAAAAGTAAAGAGATAGTACGTTCAATTTTACTCAGCTGTTTATGAATCAAATAACGTAGAAGTCTCATTTTTTCAGTCATTCAGCAGTTTAACTACAGATTCACAAATTTAAATAAAGAACTTTCAAATTATCTCCATCATTCGACTTTTTTTTTTGTTTTCATTGACTGGCCTTTTTACCCCACCTGCTTAGTCGGGAACCTACAAATTTTAAATCTGACTTTCGTGGAAATTTTATGTAAGCATAAAGTAAACAATTTCATATTTATATTCGTCAGACCTTCTGACTGCGAAACTGCTGTGCTTGTGTGGGTTAGGTTTGCGCCGAATTGTCAGTGTAATTTGTTCTAAAGTAACGTTTAAAAGCGTCGTTCCTCTTTCATTATCCCTACGGACACGTTTAAGTCAACAATGTCAACATAATACCCGACTACGCTGGTGGCTTATTAGCCCAGTCATTTGAGACCAGAGAAGGTCGAATATCGGGACTAGTTCGAGAAATCGGAAATTATGTACGGTGGTAGGAGGGAGCGCCAGGAACAACATAGCAGAAATCCTGACTGGTGAAGGATGATTCTAGGATGTAGATGCGTTTGAAGATCAGTTTTGTACGTTTTTGTTGAAATGCTCGAAAACCGTGGCATCCAGCGAACACGCATCCAAGTACAAAATTTAATTATATTAAATATCCTACAAAAATATCGTGTTTGCTTTTTCTGTGGGGCTATTAGTATGTGCGTGTGAGCGAAAGAATATCAAGGCTAGAAATAATAGTGTGGGTTGCATGAAACGACTTCGATATGGCCAGCTGAATCTTCCTGTTTATATAAAGACAATAACTGAGTCACTATGCACCTATTTTCCATGACATTTTGAACTCTCTTTCTACTCTTCTGATTTTTGTATTTCCATCTATTCTACTAAGCCCCAGTCCTCGCACACGTCCAGAACTGGTTGCTGCTTTAGATGCTTCTTATCGCGGTTACAGTGTACGTAGCCGCCCTGGACTTGGTCTACCGTGGAATAACCGCAATGAATCCTGTTATTGCAGCCTCTAATATCTGACTCGGACGATAAGCAGACATTTCTCATCTCCAGAAGCCGTCCGCATCTGGAATTCCCACAGAGAAAACACGGCAGTCCGGGAACACGGACGCGTGTTGATGTTTCCTGTTCCGGGCTGTGTCTGAGACAGTCGCGCATACACAATTATGCAGATTCGCGCGTCGCGTCATGCGAGTCAATGCATATTAACTACAGCCGCGGAGGCGCGGTGCCGTCTTAAGCGGCGAGGGTTGGGGGGCGTGTAGCGGATGGCACCCCCTCTCTCCTCCCTCCACCCTCTCCAGGGGCTGCAGTGCGTAGTTAGCAATCAGGGGGCGCGGGGCCCTCGCGACCTCCACGCTGTAGCGATGCTCACACCTAGTGCCAGACATTAAATCAGTAAACTGGAAATTGAATTTCGCCGAACGATTCCTGTGTGACAGTGCATTTCCGGCCGGTTCTTGGGAAATGATTTCCATCGCTCATGAATATGTATGCGGCGGCGCGCCGCGGTGCCCTGTGCGTTCCGACTGTCATGCCTGACGGTAATCAGGTGCACCGCCTGTTTCCCCAAAGCCATCCCCCCACTCAGGCCCCCGCACTGCCGCTTACAATGTTCCCGCTGTTCCCTGGAGCCCACAAAACACTCTGAGTCGATGCTAGTCGCCCGTTCGAAATGGTGATGGTACCCCACAATCTTGTCGGATGAGCTACTGGCTAGTTGTAATTGAAGTGCAGCTACTCAGGGAGGACCAATGTGGGCTGTAATTACCTTATGGCAGCGAAACTTGAGAAACTAATACGTTAACGCGGAACCGATTTCCGCTAGAAAAAAATTATTTCCAGTTTTGACTATTAGGTGGATGATGATGATGTTTGGTTTGTGGGGCGCTCAACTGCACGGTTATCAGCGCCCGTACAAATTCCCAACCTTTACTCAGTCCAAACTCGCCACATTCATGAATGATGATGAAATGATGAGGACAACACAAACACCCAGTCATCTCGAGGCAGGTGAAAATCCCTGACCCAGCCGGGAATCGAACCCGGGACCCCGTGCTCGGGAAGCGAGAACGCGACCGCGAGACCACGAGCTGCGGATTATTAGATGGAAATCTGGCTCTGTGAATGCAAGAAAGACGTACTGAAATGTTTCCATATGTAATGGATCATGAAGGGGACGTGAGAAGAAAAAGTCAGACAAGCGAGAAGGGCATAATGTTGACTTTATTATTAACCGACACTCACACTGTTTGTTCAGCATGAGCACCAGATGCTGCATCCGTAAACTACGTGACCAACAGTTGCTCGTAGCTGTACCGGTGCAATGTGAGCAACTGGCCTCCAGATTAATTAGAAACCGAACGTGCCTTTTAGATATCCCCAGAGCCAATAGTCACGTGGACTGAGATCACCTCATCTTTGAGACCATACATGTGGATAATCTCTGGAAATAACGCGGTCTTGGAAGGCTGCATTAAGCAGATCTTTCATTGGGCCAGCGACATGAGATGTTGCCCCATCTTGTTTGAAAACAGTGGTTTCCACACAGCTCCACTCTTCCAAAACAGAGATTACACTTTGTACAAGGAGGACTCGATAACCTACAGACGTCGCGGTATGCCTGACATGCCCTCTGGGTGTGTTCTCCTCAAAAAGATCACCTGATCTTTGAGACCATACATGTGGATAATCTCTGGAAATAACGCGGTCTTGGAAGGCTGCATTAAGCAGATCTTTCATTGGGCCAGCGACATGAGATGTTGCCCCATCTTGTTTGAAAACAGTGGTTTCCACACAGCTCCACTCTTCCAAAACAGAGATTACACTTTGTACAAGGAGGACTCGATAACCTACAGACGTCGCGGTATGCCTGACATGCCCTCTGGGTGTGTTCTCTTCAAAAAGTACGGACCTCCAATGAAGGTGCTGTCGAATCCACTCCACATAGTCACAATGAGTGAGTGCACTGGTTCCTAGTACACGACACTTCGTTTAGCAGTGTCCCAAAAACGGAAGTTCTGTCTATTCACTGCACCCTGCACTGCACAATGTGCCTCATCACAGCGTGGAATATTCCTTGCCCACATGTCATCAACTTCGATCCGTACCAGAAACCGAAGAGCAAATTCAGAACCTTGCTGCGGATCATGAGTAAATGACAGCTGTGGAGGCCATACCGCCATACGCACAGTGAACAGCGCCAGATTTGTACCTGGTGCTCACAACTGCAACTAATAGTTTTTCCAGTGTACTATGTTTTTCTACCTTACGATAATTACAACCCACAATGGAACTCCGTGAGTACCTTTACTTTCATTATAACCACTCGGTACTTATTATATACGACCAAATAAAATAAAAATATTTCATACGTTCAAATTTTTAGGATTACTTTATGGTCCATACTCAGCCACACTCACATGAACATTATGACCACCCGCTCAATCCAAATCTACATTTGAAACGCAAGATAGCAACTACCAGGTGCACCGGTATGAAATGAGCGTTTTTTGTGAAAATTAAACACTAATTTTGAATTGAAAAGTAAAAACATTTGATTCAAAGTACTGACCATTGCTTTCTGTACATTTCACCACCTTTTTGACAATTTGTGAACACTACGCCATGTGAAATGTTCGTCTTTTGAAGCAGACCATTCAGACATCCAATTTTCGACTTCTTCGTAGGAATCGAAGTGTTCTTCAGCCAATGCGTGAATACAGCGGGTGGGGTAGGAGCTCCCAGTCATCTGTTTTGATTGTATCCTGAACTAGTTTTGCTTTGTGTGCAGGTGCATTGTCGTGTAAAAAAATTACTTTGCCATGTCTTCTGGCCCATTCTGGTCTTTTTTCGATCAATGCATAGTTCAAATTGATCATTTGTTGTCTGTAGCGATTAGTATTCACAGTTTCACCGGGTTTTAGAAGCTCATGATACACCACACCTTTCTGATCCCACCAAACACAGAGCATTGTCTTCTTGCCGAATCGATCTGGTTTTGCAGTCGATATTGATGGTTGTCCCGGATTAACCCATGATTTTCCTCATTTAGGAGTCTTAAAATAAATCCATTTTTCATTGCCAGTAACAATTCGATGCAAAATAATTTTCTTTCATGCCTTTGAAGCAAAATTTGACAAATGGTTTTTCGGTTTTCCATCTGTCTTTCATTCAATTCATGTGGCACACATTTTCCACACTTTTGGATCTTTCCCATAGCTTTCAAACGGTCAGAAATTGTTAGTTGTGCAACATTTAGCATTGCTGCCATTTGAGTCTGACTCAAAGTATCTTCTTCATCCAATATTGCTTGCAATTCGGCGTCTTCGAACTTTTTTGGTGGTCTTCCACGTTCTTCATTTCTTACATCAAAATCATTATTTCTGAGCCGTTGAAACCATCTTTTGCATGCTGCTTCTGATAGAGCATGATCAACATATGCTTCGCCAAGCATTCGATGCGACTCTGCAGCACTTTTTTTTTTTCAAATGATAAGAAAAAATTGATGCTTTCCTCAAATCATCACTTTCTGGTACAAAATTCGACATTGTTAACACGATGAAAACATATGACGTTGGTTGTTCCGTGACTTGACGTATACTAAATATCTTTGACAGATGTCATACCAACAAAACGAAAATATTAAGGCTCGTTAACTACAAATGTTCCCTATTGAGACATTTGTCTCTTAACGCTCATTTCATACCGGTACACCTATACCGGTACTACTATATTCCAGAAGGTATGTAGCACCTAATGCATACGCCCAGTTTACTAAATTCCAGAAAAATACAGCCCGATTCCCTCTTGACGCGATGTAGATAGTTGGCCATAACCGCAGATGTCACGGTGCCCTCCATTATATCTACAGGCCCCATGGAAGCCCAGGAAAATGTCACACATAGTGTAACACTGCCCCCTCCGGCCTGTGTCCCTGGTAACTTCGTCTGGATCACGGATGGTGTAGCAAGCCATGACATTCATCCTATTAGGAAGTCCCCACAGTCTGCTTTGTTTCTCATATGATTCAATCACTTCGTCTTCTCAGGTGGCTTGAAAGCCATTCACCGTATACGCTCGTGTTCCTTGGTATCTGGCTACTATGGGGGTCAGCACAGACACAACCAAGAACGAGAGAAGTTGCGACGAATGGTGAAAGGAATCCAAAATCAACTCTACAAAACAGCTGTGTATTAAATGAAAACTTCATTTCTACAAAAAAGAGAACCATTACTTAACTTGTATGCGGTTCTTTACCTCCTACGTGCAGTTACTTATGCAGACAATTATCACAAGCAAAATTCAAGCTAAGTAACGTCTTCCTATTAGTCAGTAATGATGCTCTCGAAGTCTAAAACGGAACTTGACCCACAAGCGAAGGGCGACTGATTAAATCAGCGTTGCCAGGGGGCGCTGAACTCTGTCTTACTGGAGATGTGATGCTTCACGCTCTTCACCATTGCCATGCGGATCAGCGCCTTCTTGATGCCGTTTCGCGGTGCAGCGCTGGTCGGTGTGCAGTCCACGCTTTAAGACTGCACATTCCTATTGCTGTGTCACTCCAGATGGGGCGGAGACATAGACGTATAGCTGTATTACCAAAATTCAGAATGTGAAATTGATATCCTTTCTTTCTTCAATCATTTGTCTCACTACTGGAATTGCGTCTATTGCAGTGCGGCCCTATGTAAACAACATCTGTTCTTCACTGATGTCAGAGTCTGCTATGCCCTTAATCCTATTATTGATTATTCTGTAGTATTTGTTATAGACACTGTTCACCAAGTAAATGCCCCTATAATTTACACACTCACTCCCTTCACCTTCATAGTAAATAGGAATGACTTTCGCTTTTAGCGAGTTCTCATGTACTCTTCCTTGCCTCCAGCACATGTTCAGCAGATACATGAGTGTAACATGTAAGAAAGTTTCGCCACATTTCCAGCACTAAGCATTAATTCCGATCATTTCTACTGCTTTTCTATTTCCTAAGGTTTGAATGTGTGGATAACCTTCTCAAGGGATCGAAAAGTGGCGAGAATTAATAATTTATTATTACTGGAAGTAGTTTTGAATTATTTGATTATTTATGCAACTTCTTTCAACCTATGATTATGAAATCTGTCACATATCTCTGTTAGCGCTAGAGAGATTCCACTTTATGCGTCTGAACATCCTTAGCGTTCAGAAAACGAATCACAAATCTCGATTCACACGATGAGGGATTTTCGATCAACGATGCCATTATAAACGGCCATTACGAACAACACACAACACAGAGAGAGTTCGAAATGTGTCATTAGTTCTACTTGGACCAGAGATACTACTATGTATGAGCGGTACTGCGATCGTCGCAGTGCCGACAAGAAAATTCGAGAAGGAACGTACTATCCGAATTACCCTGGTACAACAAATAACCGGGAGTGCACAAAAGAGTCTTTTTACAACATTAATTAAATTCAGAGAAAATTACTACATTAGTAATATCAGGTCACATTATGCAAAACAATGCCAAATTAGATTATGAGCATCAAAACATTCACAATAACGTTCTTTGACTTCAGCAGGGATCAAAAATGGCTCTGAGCACTATGGGACTTAATTTCTAAGGTCATCAGTCCCCTAGAACTTAGAACTACTTAAACCTAACTAACCTAATGGCATGACACACATCCATGTCTGAGGCAGGATTCGAACCTGCGCCCGGAGCGGTCGCGCGGTTCCAGTCTGTAGCACCTAGAACCGCTCGGCCACTCCGGCCGGCTCAGCAGGGATCGCAAACCCCTTACGACGAACCGAACAACACACTGGTATGAACGTCTTCCGTTATCGCTCTATGTGAGTAGTGATATCGATAAATCAATGGCAAAATGTTTCGTGGACTACAGCAGCGGTACACAAACTGCCAGTGCACGATTTAAACTCCGTGCTGTTTTGTGCAGACAGTGGACAGGAGTCGCGTCGGTCAGAAATAGCTTAAAAGTGATCTAGTTCCTTAGGGCCAACGATTTTACCGCAATGGATACACTGATTCCAGTTCGATCAGCGAAGTTAGGACCGTGGTGCGCGGCTGGCACTTGGATGGATGACCGTCTGGCTCTGCCGTGCGCTGTTGACAAGCCGTTGTGAGGCCAGTTGAGGAGTCACGTGACAAGTAGTGCCTATAAGTCACGGAAAATGACAGCGGCCTGGAGAGAGGGGTGTTCAGGCCCCAGTCCCCTTCACATCGGCCTCTGATGACGCCTTTTGGCTGAGGGTTATTCGGTGGTAGGTCGGTACCGTTAAGCCTTCGGATGCCTGTTCGGACAGAGAATAACCCTTTAGGTAGTTACGTCCACTTAGAGTGATATCACAACACAGTGCCCACCAAAGTAATGTGCTCTGCTGGGTTCTACATCTTAAGGGGGGTAGGACGTCAAACGGGACGACTTGGAGCCGGAGAGACACCACAGGAATTTTTAACTTCCACTGTCTATAATTTTAAATATAAATTCATAAAACTTTGTCAGAATGACCAGAAAGGATTCAGGATTTACACTTATAGTGGTGGAAGTTCAAAAATATAAGAAAATAATTTATTTTTTTACATTTGTATTTCACCTTTTTTTCACTTACCATTGGTTGCATTTGTTGCTGTATGTACACTTTTCTTCATAAGTAAGGGAGATTCTTCGATTAATTTTGCACAGCATACAAACCATACTTACAGGTGTATGAAAGGCTAGGATTTTCCAAATATATTAAAAACTGTGGTAAAAATCGAGGTAATTAACTATAATATTTGAGTTTTCTCTAAACATAAAGTTTAAAATGTAACAGCACATTCATTTTTTCATAGATTAAATAATTTCTAGAGTTTCATACACCTGTAAGTATGGTTTGTATGCTGTGCAAAATTCATCGAAGAATCTTACTTATGAAGAAACGTGTACCTATAGCAACAAATGCAGCCAATAGAAGTGAAAAAATTATGAACATTCTCATGTAAAAAAAATTATTTTGTTATTTTTTTTTTGAACTTCTACTGCTATGATTGTGAATCCTGAATCCTTCCTGGTCATGATGACAAAGTTTTATGAATTTATTCGTAAAAGTGTAGACAGTGGAAATTAAAACATCCTGTGGTGTCACTCCTGCTCCAAGACGGCCCGTTTGACGTCCTACCCCCCTTAAGTAGGCTCCAGATTGATCACAAAACTTTCCTGTTTTCAGTATTTCTGAAAAAGCCAACACGCAAGCTAAGCGTCGCTTGCTCAGTAGCCATTACAAGTGACCTCGTCCTAGGTGGCATTTCTGTCAAGAAATTATGGTGAATGACCGCTATCTCAGGGGATTAGTAAGAATCTAACATAGAGAGTCATAAATTTCGAAGAAATTTGAACTGTCAGCCTGCAATCCGAACTTACAAGTCCAGATATTACCCCCTATAAGCTAGGTTCCACAAAATGAGAGTCTTCAGTCTGCCTTGATGCGAACACTTTATTTGTTATCCCCAGACTAACTTCGGTGATAACTGAGGCGGTCATTTAAATATACACTGAAGTACCAACAGCTGCGGAAGCACCATGTGGAATACGGTTAAAATTATTAAATGTACAGACTTAACAATCTGTCAATCGAGAATTGTGGTGGGAAGTTCTGAGTTTATGCATCAGCAATATTTTCGCCATGCGACGTTATGTCGCAGTGATACGGTGAACGGGGCTCTACACGTTGACATGTAACCCTAATTCAGTTTTTCATTTTTTGAATTGCAGGAGCTGATGTGTAGTGTACAAAATTCGTTACTCAGACGGGTGGTAAAGAGATTTCTCTCCACCTTTCAACGAATGTATTGTTCTGAGTATAAAACCACAACGAACGCACGTGAGGTATCGATCGAATACTCGAACAACGCAGTAAAACCACTGCAACATTTTAAACAAGAGTGAGCTAGCAAATGGTACATTTCCTATAGCGAAAGGCATCTGTGTATCCGTCAAGCACGAAGATTATACCTGCCGCTGTTAATAACTGTGCTATGTCCGCAACTCGTGGTCGTGCGGTAGCGTTCTCGCTTCCGGCGCCCGGGTTCCCGGGTTCGATTCCCGGCGGGGTCAGGGATTATCTCTGCGTCGTGATGACTGGGTGTTGTGTGATGTCCTTAGGTTAGTTAGGTTTAAGTAGTTCTAAGTTCTAGGGGACTGATGACCAAAGATGTTAAGTCCCATAGTGCTCAGAGCCATTTGGTAACTGTGCTCATTAAAATGTGTTAATGCTGCATGGCTAAAGCAACAGTCTGAATGTGGGTAATAACTGTGTTGAGTGCGTGTTTTGTGTTAAGTGGAAGAGTTAGGATGGAACAAGAACCAAACGTTCCTCCGAGATTAACTTCTTAATCCGACGAATGGATCGCCGTCAACAATGTCGCATGCCACTACATCAGTAAACATTATACAGTTATTAGTAATGGAAACTCCTGCACATCATTCCGATCGAGTGCAACTGAATACCGACTAATACTAATAGTAGCGTGTCTGTATGATGGTATCGACTGAATAGAGAAATATGACGTTTAGCATAAAGCCTAAAATTGTATTTCATTGCGTAGGCCTATATGCTAAGACAGAACTTGCCACACGGTGCTTATCGTAGCTTGCATGTGTCGCGATAAAGCACTGGCTTTTCAACTGATAACAGTAGGAGCAGACGCTGGAATGTAAATACAGGCTGCAGTGGTGGCACATAAGTAAGAGTTCACTTTATTACGAGAGGGCGTGCGGCTTTAACTTGCTAAGCCCCCGCTAGCAAGCAGCCAACTAGCGGCAGAGTTAGTGTAACCCTAGCCGGTCGCGTAATGAGTATGTAGATTACAGGAAATCGAAATTACGTATCAAGTTTCAAACAGGCTGCAAACAGCCAGCAGCCAGGGCGGCACTTCTGCCGTAATTACGTTATGTTTCCGATTTATTGACGTTAGGGTTGCCCCGGAAACTGCAGCTAGTACGGTCCCAGAGTCGCTAATCGAGTTGCCATGCGCTGTGCATCACGGGATTACACTCCCCTCAACTCACCATTACCAGCGTGCAGTCCGAACGTTGCTTTCAGATTACATAATGAAATTTTTTTTCTTTCATCTTATTTTCAGGGTGTGAGTTTATTGTGGACGTACGTGGTGTGTGAGAAAAGTAATGAGACTGGCGCACTGCGAGCGATCTGGCAAAGTTGTATTGTTCTACTTGTGTAGACCGGTGTGTTCATCCCTTCCAGATGCTCCGTCTGAGTTTCAGATCTGTTCGGCCATCACGTGATTTTTGAGAACGCCATCAGTATAGTTGTGTCTTTGTTGTGTGTTACAGAAATGGACTATCGAAATTTACAGCTCTTTTGAGATCAGACCGACGCTTAACAGTAAGGATGATCTGTTAAACACTTTCACCTTACATCGAACAATAACGGTGATGGGTGACCTGTTAAAAAACACTTCCATCGTATATGAAATTTTAACTGAAGTTTTTCGCATGCGTCAGGTTTGTGCCAAAACGGTGCCAGAAAACCTCACAACAAAGCAAGAAGACAACAAAGAAACATGTGCCTTGATCTTCTTGAGAGGATTTTCAGTGACCAAAAGTGGTTCAGTCGCGTGATCCTGGATTTTTGAGTACGATCCTGAGAGAAAGCGGTAAAGTAAGGAGTGGCACAGTGAGACATCTCCTCTACTGAAAAAAAGTTCGAATGAGCAAAATAAAGATCAAAACAATGATGATTTGCTTTCTTGACGGCAAGGGTCTCGTGCATAAAGAACTTGTTCCTCCAGGACAAACTATCAACCAAGTCAAATGAACTCACAACTGCGAATAAGGAATAGCATCAACTGTAGAATGAAACGCCGAACATGAAAATTTATGCCAGACCGGGACTTGAACTTGGATTTCCCGCTTATCGCGAGTGCTCGTATTACCATTTTTTTAAAAAAGAAGGGAGGGCGGGTGGGGAAGACAGAGTGATGAGGGGTCGTAACCCGAGGACTGGCCACAGTGTCCCCCTCGCCCGTTCAAAAATTTTCAAATGTATGTGAAACCTTATGGGACTTAATTGCTAAGGTCATCAGTCCCTAAGCTTACACACTACTTAACCTACATTACCCTAAGGACAAACACACACACCCATGCCCGAGTGACGACTCGAACCTCCGCCGGGACCAGCCGCACAGTCCATGACTGCAGCCCCTAGACCGCTCGGCTAATCCCGCGCGGCCCCTCGCCCGCCAATGAGTCAGGGATGGTATGTGGAAATATTTTGTGGGAATTTTTAACTATTTACTTTTATTTACTGTTTTTAATATATTCTTAATTTGGTTTTACTTTATAACACAACAAAAATATATGTACCTAGCACCGCATCGTACTCTGAGAAAATAAAACAATATCTCGGCACGTTCCCTCACTGAGGTAATGTATATTGGGAAAACGAAAAAAAAAGTGCTGCGTACACGATGCAGAAGGGTGTGTCGGTACTCTCCTTACGCTTCACCATCCAGGTACGTCTTCACGTGTGTCGTATGTTATTCCACCGAGAATCGAACTTAGTCTTGTCAGCTCACTCAGTGGGTGTCTTCTCCTACCTCTTGATGATCCAGCTGCGTGGAGGGTCGCGTAGGGCACTTTTTGAGTAGCACCACCTTCCAATTAACCTGAGGGCTTTTGATCTCCACGATGTTTCGTGGGCGCCTCTGCTGTAGGACATGATACATATCCCGCGCAGACGCCTGTTTCGTCGGTGGTACTGCGATACGGACATAGCTGTGTTCAATGTACAAGTTCCCGAAGTAGTAGAAGGGTCGGAATGTAGCCTATCGTGATTGCGGTTTATCGTAGCGCGATATTGCTGCTCACGTTGGTCGAGATCCAATGACTGTTAGCAGATTATGGAATCGATGGGTTCAGGAGGGTAATACGGAACGCCGTGCTGGGCATGGATGTGTGTGATGTCCTTAGGTTAGTTAGGTTTAAGTAGTTCTAAGTCTAAGGAACTGATGACCTCAGATGTTACGTCATATAGTGCTTAGAGCCATTTGAACCATTTTTTGCTTCCCATCACCAACTACACTATTGGCCATAAAAATCGCTACACCAAAAAGGAATGCAGATGATAAACGGGTATTCATTGGACAAATATATTATACTAGAACTGACATGTGATTAGATTTTCACGCAATTTGGGTGCATAGATGCTGAAAAATCAGTACCCAAAACAACCACCTCTGGCCGTAATAACGGCCTTGATACGCCTGGGCATTGAGTCAAACAGAGCATGGATGGCGTGTACAGGTACAGCTGCCCATGCAGCTTCAACACGATATCACAGTTCATCAAAGGTAGTGACAGACGTATTGTGACAATCCAGTTGCTCGGCCACCAATGACCAGACGTTTTCAATTGGTGAGAGATCTGGAGAATGTTAGGTTTAAGTAGTTCTAAGTTCTAGGGTACTGATGACCTCAGAAGTTAAGCCCCATAGTGCTCGGAGTCATATGAACCATTTTTTCTAAAACGGTAGGCGACACTAGTCGCGAACATAGAATCGAAAAAGCTGTACAAGTATGAAAGTGAAAACAGTGCTACCTGGAGACTGAGTGAAAACATTCACATGACTGACGTAACCATCAGGGAATTGTATCAGTCGTTTGCCTCACATTAAGTGAAACTATCGAAACCCGGAAAGTGAGAAACATTCGTATAGCTGAAGTGGCTATAGAGACCACTGTCACTCCGTTGTTATTCGCTTTAAAAATGTCAGCTGAAGAAAGAAACGACTGGCCAGTGGGCGTTAAAACCATTAGGTCGTCCCATCACTTGTTCCGCTCCCACATATTTCACACTTTGTTTTAAACACGTGTGCCGTTCGTGCTCTCTAGTAAGTTCTTTTACTGTACCAGTTTCGCATCTATACACTTCGACATAGCCACATGTCATTTCACAGACTGCCGCAGCGTGGAGGTGATGACAGACAAATGCGATCTATATACCGTTTTCTGAAGAATATTGCTTATGCGTCAGTAACTCTACAAAGGAAATTATCTTACAGAGAGAGAAAACTGGTCCTCGTCTTTCTTACAAGCGTAATTAATACTTTTCGATTTCAAAGACCAATGAATGGACAAATCTTCATTGACCTTCAGTGTCTTCTTTAAGAAAGAGTTTCGATTCAAATCTGTTATTGTAATGACACCAAAGGATCCTGAAGAGATGAAAACTGGTTGCTTCTGGGCTGGTGATGCATTCTTTCTAGCCGTGTTCGTCGTGGTTTCTGGCTCGTAGGCTCAGTGGTGAACTGTCATAAAGCTGATTCAGAGGTCTTGAGTTCTTTCACCGATTAGACAGACGTAATTTTATCTGTCACTTACTTCTTTTCCCTCTGACAATGTTTATGGATGTTAAAAATGCCGAGTGGCAACGTCTCCCTGTAACATACTTAGTCAACTCAAAGGTTGCAGGAAGGAAATATCATACCAACAGGAGCATATCAAGTAAAGCACTGTCGTGTTCAAATCAATCTTCAAATCGATGGTAACTTTACTTGTATTGTATTGTATCGTATGTTAAACGGGAGCCTAGAAACGACGGAAAGGTTCCGTCCTCGTCGCAACCGCACTGGTCCGCAACCCCATGACGACTACAACTGTCCACTTGACCCCTCCGCAGCCGAACACCGAACCACTCTTTCAAGGCTATTGTGCGGTTCGGCCCCCGGTGGATCCCACCGCCCCTCTCTCCACCCCAGGGAATATCTCACACTAGACGAGCTTAACTCCCATGTTTGCGTGGTAGAGTAATGGTGGTGTATAATCGTTGTGTACGTGTACGTGGGGAAATTCTTTAAGCAGCAATCACCATAGTGTAGCTGAGGCGGAATAAGGGGAACCAGCCCGCATTCACGGAGGCAGATGGAAAACCGCCTAAAAATCATCTACAGATTGGTCGGTTCACCGGACCCCGACACAAGACTGCCGTGCGGATTCGTTCCGGGGACCAGGCGCTCCTTCCCACTCCGGAAAGCCGTACGTTAGACCGCACGGCTAACCAGGCAGGTTAGCTTTACTTACTTTTACAGTCCTCTGTAGACCAGCGCATGTAGAAACGGTGGACATACTTCACTATCTAATACTGAAGTTTATTTTGAGACGAATGTTGTTTAAAGAATTATGAAATTTACGTAGCTCTTCTTTCACATTGCGACAACGTACCACATTTGCCATCCGCATACGGAGCCAAGGAAACTAATAGGCGTCGGTGATGCAGTTCTTGATGCCTATTGTTCAAAATGTTTCATTACAATATCAGTTATTGCGAGAGACGAAGTTGACCTGTAGCAACGCCATCATATTTTACATGAAACTCTTGATCGACTGTATGCGATTTTAGTGTTATTACGTTTATAGCAGTGAGTAGAGTCGGCTATGGAAAAGTTTGAGAAGTCTTGCTCTAAATGTAGGATGTCTCAAAAGATAGGATACAACTTTAATGTGTTGTAGCATCCAAACGCAGTAAGATATTCACACCTTATTTGTCTTATGTGGCACTCTATCTCACAAAGCTTTATGCCATACAATCAGTTTCAACATGTGCGCCTTTGGTGGCACGCGCAACATCCAATCTGTATTCAAGCTCTGTCCACACTCGGCGCAACATATCCGCGTAAACTGTGGCAATGGCAGCAACGATTCAATTTTTTAAATCACTAATGTGTTTGACAGCTGTTTGGTAGACTCTGCTCATAGAAGGCAGCAAATAGGTGCATCATCTGGCGACCTAGGACGCCGGTGAGTTGGACCACCTTGCGATTCCAGCGATCTGCAGCTGTGGTGACGTAAACAACTCCAGAGATCAAGACAATTGTTATAATTAACTTTTTTCTGAGAAAAAATTGTTCCACAAGCCGATCAACCGTCAAACAACACCACACATTCACTTTCGGGCTGTCACATACCTCTTCCGTCACAGTATGTGGATTGGTTGTGCCCCATATGCGACCACTGAATTTGTTTACCCTTGCACAAACGTGGAATGTTGCTTTGTCAGAAAATGCTAGGCTGGTTAGATAATTTCCGACCTCGTCTAAATGGAGGAGAACATCCACAGTGAATAGCATACGTTGGGTTTGTCGTCTGGTTTCAAAGCGTGCAACATTTGCACTCGATATGGATACTGCTATAAACGTCTCCCAAGGACCCGGTGCGTTCTACGGACTTGCAGGTCTTTCGACGCCACCCGAACAGACTTCTCAGGTTAACGTTGAATCTGTTCAGTTTCGGTTTCACTTGTTCCACGTCATCCAGAACGGTCCTTCACATCACAGGGGCCTTCACCTTCCCGTGTATTGCTAGCCTCCACGGGCTGCTTACACTATATCGGCCAGTTGGCAATACGGCGGAAGTTCGCACATTACACAGGATTTTAAGCTTTACTTATACTTCTTTTATACAGATAGTGTCTATGGGGACCTGCGTTGCATGCGACATGTTATTACCGGAAAGTTATTTTTCATAGATCTTTCATACAAGAGTGTTAATTTTTTAGATGACATTTCCCCTTGTACTTTAATACTTTCCTTAGACGTTAGTTGATTTTTAGCCATTTTATCACCTTTCACAGTGGCGTCCCAGTCATTACTTGTTTGTCCCCGCTTTTTTCTAGGTCTGGCTCATTTAGCAGTAGTGTTCCGTACGTTATGACAGTTATCTTTTGGGTGCACTCAATTTTATTACAACAACCCACGAGTGGAGTTTAACTCTTAAAATGGATAACATCCCGAAATCAGGGCCTCCGTAGTTGTCAATCTACACTACGAAAATGTAACGATTGTGAGTACTTGCAATTGTTTTTTGTTGAATCCCAACGCTATTGCTCTGATTTGCTACCATTTTTACTTGTATTCGTGGGAAATGAAACTGGAAATGCGTCTACAATGTGTGAAACAGGCCGTTGCGAATAAATCACCTTCATACGGCTGTGCGGCTTTTCGAATTCACGTATCATTTTTTACTTCTTTACTTCTTATAATTTTTATGGTAATCTGAATGACTTAATTGTTGAGTGTTTCTTATTGCTATTCGCAATATCTCTGAGCTGTGGTTGCCCCCTGCAGAAAGTTGCCTGTCCTCACATCGATGCTTCTTGTCTGCATAAAATTCGTGTACCACCGGCGTATCGACGTCCGCGAGGCTGAAGATCCTTTGACGCTGCGTACCCGATTAGCTCTGAATAAACCATTCCATACATTGGCCCTTTTCCTGAACCGTTGTTTTTAAGCTTCACCCAGGACAGGCTGGAACTCAGACAAACAAAGCTTTGCGAGTTTGTCTGTCATATAAGCCATAGTGTGAATGTCTTAATTAACATTGGTGCATAAGTCCACTGCGTTTTTGTTTTGTTTGTAGGTGTTCCGACTGTTATTGGTTCACTTACTGAGTTTCATTTTTATTTGTGGTTCACTGCGGCTATTTGAGTTTAAATATTATCATTCTGTCATTAGGAGATATGTATGGAGCTGGGGATGCTAGAAAAAGGAAAGTGCGAAGTGAAGAAATCGGAACACTTCCGACATACTGTCCTGTTTGAGTTCGATATAGGGATGACAGCAGCGGAGGCAAACACTTGCGTCGTTCATTGGAGATAGTGCCGCTGGACAGAGCGTGGAAAGAAATTGGTTTTGTCGTTTTAAGGAGGATCGTTTTGACATCAGTGACTCACCACGTTCATGAAAACCTTCGGAGTTTGATGAAGACTGTTTAAACGCTTTGATCCACTTCTCGGGAGGTGCAAAATGTAATGAACTTAGGTCATTCCCCCATCGTGAGAAATTGCATGCAATGAAGAAGGTTAAAAAGGCGGTACATGCATAGCGCATGCTCTAAGCCAAATTCACAAAAATCAGCGAGTACATCTCTGCTTGTTCGTTACCAGTTGGGTAGTGAACAATACCAACCACTCCTATCGCGTGTCGCTAAGGGTGACGAGCAATGGTACCTTTTTGCTAACGTAAGAAAAATAAACGAATGGCTGAGTCGGAACACACATTGTTATGCATCTGGTGGTACAGCTACAGCTGAAACGTCCCCTTAGAAAACCTCTGAATGACGTTATTTGATTTTTAAACAGCTGAGCAAAACTCAGCGTACTCAGTTTTCTCTTTACCTATTCTGATCATCACTAAACTGACACACAATATTTTTAGTGCAATGGAATCTGACTTTCAATAGTTACTCGAACTACTGCAATAAAGCGAGCGGCAATAATGTCAGCTAAATAAAATATTCTAACTACTGAAGGCACTAACTACTGGTAGGCAAATTAGAAAATGAAAGATTTTGATAGACAACAAACAATGTATTTACCTTAATAGCCTTCAAAAGTATATATATATATATATATATATATATATATATATATATATATATATATATATATAGACTTTTATAAATATAATTTTGTGACATCCAATCAAACAAATTTCATTTTTCTAATGGACACACATCCAGATCTCTCTCCCCACACCCACCACTGCTGGCGGCTCACCTCCAACTGTCCAATGCTAAGCGCTGTTCGCATCCAACTGCGCAACACTACACAAGCGAATATTCCAACAATGAGTCCAACCAGCCACAGACTGCAAACAGCGCAGTCAGCGATTTTCGTACAGAGCACTACGTGGCGTTACCAACATAAAAACCTAAACATGTATGTATGTATGTATGTATGTAGATGTAGATGTAGAAAACCACGTGATTTCTATAGTGGCCGAATAGAAAATTTACTCCACCGCTGGCAGACAGTTGTAAATAATGTGAAGTCTCTGTTATGTGTATCTGTTGTGTTTATTACAGTTCTGGAAAAACGCTACGAAGTTATGCACCGACACAATAGTTTGTGCATAAAAAACATTGAAGTTTGAAGTACATTTCGAGACACCCTATATTTCAATATACGATCCGTGGACACTGTTAAGATCGTCTTCATAAGCGTTTTTCACTCTTATGTTTGGACACCGATTTGTAGTTCGCAGCATTAAAGGGTCAACTCGTGTGTGAGGGCACTCACCCCGGATGGCCCTCTCCAGAGCGACATGTGCCAGTGCTACCGGGTAAGTAGCGCTGCCCAGCACGCAAACTATTGCTACCTGCGGCAGTCCGTTCCACATAACTCTATTTTGCGGCCTCCCCCGTGCCTCTCATTAGCCGAACGTGCTGCGTAGTTAGCGAATTTCCGGCGCACGTTACCGAAATTCCTAGCGGGCAGCCATTAAAAGCGCCGCCCCAGAGAAGCGGCGGCGGCGGGTGGAGGCCCCGGTCTGCGGCAGTTCCGCTCGCCGCTCAAAAGCCGCATTTTACGACGGCCGCGTCGTAGCACTGATCCTCGCCATATTTTAAGGGACCTTTTGTCGATGCGGAACACTTCAATTTGGCCCAATTCCAAACGGCCCACCGGAGAAAGAACAATACTTCTCATTCCTAGCGCGCAATCAATGGTCTGTACAGCAGTAAAATACCCGCAATGAGCTGCCGAGCGGAAGCTTCTTTGTTCAAAGCGAACTGCTGCTGGCATCCGCCGACGGTGGCGCTGGTGTTCCGCCGAGTGAAATGTTTCTTCCTGCATTTGGAACGGGAACCCGGTGGCTGGACCACATACGCCGCAATGTATTCTGTTCGCTACAGCAGTTCGAAGCGCCAGAAATGGCGCCACGTACTTTGGATTGCCGACACCTGTGCATTTTCAGACACTTTTGCTTTTAATAACCGAAATCAAAAACACCTTCAGCCGTCTATATTTGAAATTTTATTCAGCACTACTGGCCATTAAAATTGCTACACCAAGAAGAAATGCATATGATAAACGGGTATTCATTGGACAAATATATTATACTAGATCTGACATGTGACTACATTTTCGCGCAATTTGGGTGCACAGATCCTGAGAAATCAGTACCCAGAACAACCACCTCTGGCCGAAATAACGGCCTTGATACGCCTGGGCATTGAGTTTACAGAACGTGCATGGTGTGTACAGGTACAGCTGCCCATGCATCTTCAACACGATACCATAGTTCATCAAGAGTAGTGACTGACGTATTGTGACGAGCCAGTTGCTCGGCCACCATTGACCTGACGTTTTCAATTGGTGAAAGATCTGGAGAATGTACTGGCCAGGGCAGCAGTCGAACATTTTCTGTATACGGAAAGGCCCGTACAAGACCTGCAACATGTGGTCGTGCATTATCCTGCTGAAATGTAGGGTTTCGCAGGGATCGAGTGAAGGGTCGTAACACATCTGAAATGTAACGTCCACTGTTCAAAGTGCCGTCAATGCGAACAAGAGGTAACCGAGTTGAGCAACCAATGGCATCCCATACCATCACCCTGGATGATACGCCGGCATGGCGGAGACGAATACACTCTTCCAATGTGCCTTCACAGCGATGTCGCCAAACACTGATGCGATTATCATGATGCTGTAAACAGAACCTGGATTCATCCGAAAAAATGACGTTTTGCCATTCGTGCACCCAGGTTCGTCGATGAGTACACCACAGCAGGCGCTTCTGTCCGTGACGCAGCGTCAAGGGTAGCCGCAGCCATGGTCTCCGAGCTGATAGTCCATGCTGTTGTAAACGTCGTCAAACTGTTCGTACAGATGGTTGTTGTCTTGCAAATTTCCCCATCTGTTGAATCAGGGATCGAGACGTGACTGCACGATCCGTTACAGCCATGCGGATAAGATGCCTGTCATCTCGACTGCTAGTGATACGAGGCCGTTGGGATCCAGCACGGCGTTCGGTGTTACCCTCCTGAACCAACCGATTCCATATTCTGCTAACAGTCATTGGATCTCAACCAACGCGAGCAGCAATGTTGCGATACGATAAACCGCAATCGCGAATGGCTACAATCCGACCTTTACCAAAGTCGGAAACGTGTTGGTAAACATTTTTCCTCCTTACACGAGGCATCACAACAACGTTTCACCAGGCAACGCCGGTCAACTGCTGTTTGTGTATGAGAAATCGGTTGGAAACTTTCCTCATGTCAGCACGTTTTAGGCGTCGCCACCGCCGCCAACCTTGTCTGAATGCTCTGAAAAGCTAATCATTTGCATATCACAGCATCAGCATCTTCTTCCTGTCGGTTAAATTTCGCGTCTGTAGCACGTCATCTTGGTGGTGTAGCAATTTTAATGGCCAGTAGTGTACTTTCGCGAGCGGCTTCGGCGTTACATTACATCATTTTCGGGCCCCCTGACCGACGTGTCTGAAGGAGCCACTCTCATGTACAATCGAAACTTGTACCCGTCTGCCACTGATGAACGAAGGGGTAGCGTTATTAATAAAAGTAATCTACGGATATCATAGCTGAGTAGTCAGCGTGACGGATTGCCGTCCTACGGGCCCGGGTTCAATTCCCGGCTGGGTGGGGGATTTTCTCCGCTCAGGAATTGGGTGTTGTGTTGTTTTCATCATCATTTCGTCCCCATCCGGCGCGCAGGTCGCCCATTGTGGCGTCGAATGTAATAAGGCGGCCGGACCTGCACCGTAAGTGGCCTCTCGGCCAATGACGCCAATCGCTCATTTCCAGTTACTGAATGCTGGCCCCTATTTCGATTTCACGTGAGATTGGATTCATCGATGCGTCGGTCTGGAGCCAGAAGATAGCTTAGTGAAATGCCGAAACTGGTCGCATAAGTGAAATAAAATTTGAAATAAAGACTTCTGAAGATGTTTTCGATATGACGTTCTGTATCGAATAGCCGAAGTCCTTCAACCATCCGTATAAAGATGCTCTTGCGAAGACTTTTACTCTCATCAGATTCAAAGTAAATATTGTTCAAAGATAAAAGTACTACATCCTTTGATCATTATAATCATCATATAATTATTACCACTAATTTTACTGGTGTCTGGGTGGCACTGAAGTACGCGGTGTTCGATAAAGGCCATTTGAGACAATTCTTTTACCCTCTTTTTCTGTCCAAACTACTTTCACTGTCTTACAACACACTCTTTACTGATCCTCAAAGAAAATTATTCCTATTAGCTCGCTTTTTATGACTGAGCAACTGTCAAATCTTAAAATTTCCGTTTAATAACCTTTCTACCTTGTACGTCGTCTTGCGCTATCACGGATATCTTCACCTGTTGTTTCACTGTTGCTGTCCATGGCAATGTCAGAATATTAGCAATACTGTGAGTGATTTTCTACAACTAGTTAATCAGGTTTACAGAATTCCTCACTGCGTTTTCTTTATAACCGGAATAATGCTATAGGCCTATGTTCTTGAATTTCCGTATTTACTTTTGATGGGTTTCTTCAACAGAGTACATGAACAATACATCGTTCTAATTACTCTTTAGCCGGCCGCCAGTGGCCGAGCGGTTCTAGGCGCTTCAGTCTGGAACCGCGCGTCTGCTACGGTCGCAGGTTCGAATCCTGCCTCGGGCATGGATGTGTGTGATGTCCTTAGGTTAGTTAGGTTTAAGTAGTTCTAAGTTCTAGGGGACTGATGACCTGAGATGTTAAGTCCCATAGTGCTAGGGGCCATAATTACTTTCTTTTCTGCAGGATATCTACAATGTACCTTTTCTGTTCAAAGTATTTCATTCTCATGAAGATACACTTGATTTATTATCATGCAGTATTTTTGTGTTTCGTTCCTAGAAATTTAGTTGGTAAATTGTTGCATGATGAGCACTTCTTCTGTCTTTCCAAATTAGATCTTAAGATTCAGCTCTCTGCTATTCCTTTAAGGTATTAACTCTTGTTTCTTTATCTCTGTTCGGTTCTCCTCAGACAAACACCAAGTGCATCCATCTAGTTTTCCGCAATTTGAATTTTCTGTCAGTTTTAAGTTCCAAAAATATACGCCAATCTTTAATTACCTTTTCTGAGGTACGTTTGAAAAGACTGGCCAGGGCCCATCAACTTGGCTCAGTCCTTGACAATCATGCAATGGAACTTACCGACTACAAAAACATAAGCTTCATCATTATCATCCTCATACTTTTATTATTCATTATAAAGTGTTAGATTACAGAAATCTAAATCGACTGTACAAATCTTAAGAATTTATTACCAAAATAATTTAGAAATGTCTACATCTTGCGTTCAAGATGGATTCTGTTATTGTAAAACTATGTTCTGCCTGCTAACGCAAAATCTTACGGCATATAAACTTATACTACTTTAATTACTGATAAGGGGTGACCAAAAAGTATCCGTTCGCAGGCCAAACAGTCCAGAATCCGTATGCCAATCAGCCAAAATCTTCATGAGGATTGAGGCAATAACGTCACCGTCGCACTGTGTTGAAGATACCCGATTTGTAAAACGCAGCGTCCTGCTGCATGAAGAAGTCCGTAGCTGTCTGCTGCACATCTTCGTCCGACGGAAATCGTCGACTTATCAAGGCCTTTCCTCAAGGGATCTAACCTGTGATAATTGCATGGGGAGAGATCAGGACTGTGGGGACGGTGCTCGAGTGCCGCCCACATGTGATGCCGTAACCTCTGCATTACGACATTTGCGTCTTGTGTCAAATCGCGACCAGCACGGAACTTGGCGCATGATTCCACAACAGTCATCCGGCCTGTTTGGACGCATTTCATAATAATGTCGACATAGTTCACGTTTTGCATTTACCACTGGCATGTCGGAACTAAATGAATACCGCACTGATCGCTTGCCTAGATGTCGGTGCTTATACGGGGTGTTTCACTAAATGTGTTTGCCTATGTAAGTTACGAAGTAATAGGCGACGGAAATATTTATTGCCATACGTCACCATAAGTTACGTTACGCTGTCTACGGCGCTATAGACATAGTTTATTGTGTTATTATCCAAAGAGTTACAGTAAAAAGATACAATTTTTAAATGAAACAATAGTTGTTTCTATCATGCACTGGAATCAGTAACACTAACTGTGTATACATCAATTTAAATTACACTCCTATCATCTTTAGTTTTGGAGCTATATCGGCATCGACGTTGCGCGACGATGCTAATAAACTGAAAAATCGCTTTCAATCGGAAACTGTTTTATGGCCTCCTATATATGAAATTAACTGAATAGGTAAACAGAGTAGCGTTGTTGAAAGGCTTGGATGCCAAGGAGATCTCATATTAGTTAGTGACAACAGCGTAAATTGTAACGTAGGTACAGCCAATATTGCCTTTGTTCGTCAGGGAAAACTGACTCGATACGTCACGTGAGCTATCAGTAAAAGGAATATAGGAATATAACCTGCATCGGCTGTGTGCGTGTTGTATGAGTGTCACTTTCACTGTCGTTGAAGCCGTTTGGTAATAATGTAGCCATAGTCCACGTTTTGCATTTACCACTGGCACGTAGGAACTAAACGAATGCCACATTGATCGCTTGTCTAGATGGAGGTGTTTACACACACATAAAAGAAAGCTTTGCATCACCTCGGTTCCTGGAGCTCCGCAACCTGTACAGAAAACTGGAATAGAGATCAACATTAACATAATTCCAGCCCTTTTTAATGCTCATGAAAACCACAAATTGCATGTTGTACCTCCATGCAGCGAGATATTCAGATGTGGTGGTCCAGCTTTCTGTACATACCGGTACCTCTAATACCCAGCAGCACGTCCTCTTGCATTGATGCATGCCAGTATTCTTCGTGCATACTATCCACAAGTTGATCAAGGCACTGTTGGTCCAGATTGTCCCACACCTCAACGGCGATTTGGCATAGACCCCTCAGAGTGGTTGTTGGGTCACGTCATCGATAAACAGCCCTTTTCAATCTATCCCAGGTATGAAACTTTCTGGCAGATTAAAACTGTGAGCCGGACCGAGACTCGAACTCGGGACCTTTGCCTTTCGTGGGCAAGTGCACTATCGGTCGGAGGATGGATTTCACGTATCGTACAGCCGTTACAGCGGCGTACGCTGGCCGCACATATTGCCACCCCAAAAGAGCAGGGAACTTCCACCTTGCTGTACTCTCTGGACAGTGTGTCTAAGGCGTCCAGTCTGACCGGGCTGCCTCCAAACACGTCTCCGACGATTGTCTGGTTGCAGGCATATGCGACACTCATCGGTGAAGAGAACGTAATGCCAATCCTGAGCGGTCCATTCGGCGTGTTGTTGGGCCCATCTGTACCGCGCTGCATTGTATCGTCGTTTGCAAAGATGGACCTCGTCATGGACGTCGGGAGTGAAGTTGCGCATCATGCAGCTTATTGCGCACGGTAATGCCAATCCTGAGCGGTCCATTCGGCGTGTTGTTGGGCCCATCTGTACCGCGCTGCATTGTATCGTCGTTTGCAAAGATGGACCTCGTCATGGACGTCGGGAGTGAAGTTGCGCATCATGCAGCGTATCGCGCACGGTTTGAGTTGTAACACGACGTCCTGTGGCTACACGAAAAGCATTATTCTACATGGTGCCGTTGCTGTCAGGGTTCCTCAGAGCCAGAATCCGTACGTAGCGGTCATCCACTGCAGTAGCAGCCCTCAGCCGGCCTGAGCGAGGCGTGTCATCGACAGTTCCTGTATCTTTGTATCTCCTCCATGTACGAACATCTCTTTGGTTCACTCCGAGACCCCTAGACACTTCCCTTGTTGAGAGCTCTTCCTGGCACAAAGAAACAACGCGGACCTGATCGAACCGCGTTATTAATCGTTTGGGCATGGTTGAACTATAGACAACACGAGCCGTGTACCTCCTTCCTGGTGGAATGACTGGAATTGATCGGCTGTCGGACCCCCTCCGTCTAATAGGCGCTGTTCCTGCATGGTTGTTTACACTTTTGGGTGGGTTTAGCGACATCTCTGATCAGTCAAAGGGACTTTGTCTGTGATACGACATCCACTGTCAACGTCTATCCTCCGGAGTTTTGGGAACTGGGATAATGCAAAACTTTTTTTGATGTGTGTATATCGGCATCGATATCGCGCGACGTTGGAGATAAACTGAAAAATTTCCTTCAATTGGAAACTTTTCAATCGCCTCCTATATATGGAATCTGAATGGGTAAACACAGTAACGCTGTTGAAAGGCTTGGATGCCAAGCAGCTCTCATACTAGTTAGTGACAAAAGCGTAAATTGTAACGTAAATACAACCAATATGTAACTTAGCTACAGCCAATATTGCCTATGTTCGTCAATGAAAATGGACTCGATCAGCAACTTGAGCTATCAATAAACGGAATCTAGCCTGCATTAAAAACTTAGAACTAACATTTGGATAAGATATCTGCGTATTTGAATTTACAGGTGATACAAAATCTGATTTCTGCATCCGAATTTAATGGACTAGAGCACATGACGTGTTGTTGTGTGTCAGTAGCTCTGTTTTGGCCCTACGTTTTACACTCACCTGTTTAGATGACTGCCTTTTTCCATGTGGTTTACAGCAATTCGCAACAGCATGCAACAGCAGCGGCAAAAATTATTGTTACTAAAAATGAATTTAATAAAAAGGAGTTTGCTTAGGACTTGTTAACTACTAAATAACTTTTGAGAATCGAGTTAATTAATTAAGTCTATTTCAAACTTCAGAATCATCATGAACAAGTATTAATAATGGCAAAATGCCTCACAGTGACCGTGTAAGTATCAATAACGGTTGAGTGCCAGATTAACAAATTATTTCAATTTCAAAGTTACGTTAACATTTAATAACCACAGCAAAAATTGGTTCAAATGGCTCTGAGCACTATGGGACTTAACTACAGAGGTCATCAGTCCCCTGGAACTTAGAACTACTTAAACCTAACTAACCTAAGGACATCACACACATCCATGCCCGAGGCAGGATTCGAACCTGCGACCGTAGCGGTCACGCGGTTCCAAACTGACGCGCTTAGAACCGCACGGCCACACCGGCCGGCTAACCACAGCAGTTCTATATTAATTGGATGTGGAGAATAATTATTATTATTTGGAGGATAAGGAGGCTTCTTTAACTGACAAGCAAACCATGGAATTTTTGCAAAATCGGACTAAAAATCACGAGCCGAGCCCAGCAATTGGTTTTGCGCTAGGCTTGTGAATTTTACCTCGAATTCCATCTTCAAGCGTAGTTAAGCCATCTAAATCTCTCCTGTCTAAATAAATGAAATCAGGCCTCGAGTGTGGTAAGATCTGCCATCACCGACGTGAGGGCAGCGTGACACGTCTTCGCTCTCCGAGCTATCGACCGACACTACGACGTCTACTCTCGCAGACAGAACTAGTCTCAACAACAATGCTTAGAACCGCAATCCCATGTTTCGCCATCAGATTGTAAATACCGATGTCTGAGTGCTTAGACAACACAAAGAATAGCGTTAATGGAGAGTTCTGACACAAATTCAGCAAGTCCCTCCTCATGTCCGGATCATCTCGAGACACGTTTTTACTGGTTATCGGTGCTCATTTCGAAGTGGGACTCACGACTGAAGACATTCCAGGCCGGAGTCGCGTATGTAGACGCCCCGGACAGTGGTGGGATGTCAAGCTGACTGCCGCCCTCCATACAGCTCCACAACCAGGAGTGATGGTCTGGGGTACCATTTCATTCCATGGCAGGACCATTTTGGTTGTGGCTGTGGCACAGTTGAAGCGCAGCGGTAGGTCTACGATATTCCACGTCCCGTTTTCTTCGCCTTTATGGCAAACCAATGGTTCAAATGGTTCAAATGGCTCTGAGCACTATGGGACTTAACATCTGTAGTCATCAGTCCCCTAGAACTTAGAACTACTTAAACCTAAGTAACCTAAGGACATCACACACATCCATGCCCGAGGCAGGATTCGAACCTGCGACCGTAGCGGTCACGCGGTTCCAGACTGAAGCACCTAGAACTGCACGGCCACACCGGCCGGCCCTATGGCAAACCATCCTGGGCTTTCCGTTTCAGCAAGAAAACGTTCGTTCGCACACTGCGAGAGTTCCTACTGCTTGTGTTCTTCCTTGTCAGATACTTCGCAGAGTCTCTCCCCAGCTGAGAACGTTTGAAACATTGTGGGCAGGATCCTCCAGGATTTTGACTATTCCAACGGACCAGTTGGAAAGAATTGGACACGATGTCCCACAGAACAACATCCATCGGCTCTATCAACAATACCAAGCCGAATAACTTGCATAAGGGCCAGAGATGGACTTTCTAAATTTGTGAAGCTCTCTTCATTGAATAAAACATACATTTTTCGGAATATTTAATCATTTGTTTGTCTGTACATTTACATTATATCCACAGATTTTTGTCACATTCGGATAATTTCTACATGTTCTTCTTCTCTTTTTCATCTTAGAGTGTACGAGAATTTGGAACATCGTGCACCATTTAACATTGTCAAACGATTTTTCCAGGTCCACACTTCCTGTGGTATGCCATGAATTTGCTTCCAATATAAGTTTTCTTAAGTAAAACTGCCTGTCGTTCAACAGATACTCAATGTTAAATATTCTATTACGTTCTTCAGCGCATCATTCGTATCAGTAAACTGGAAGAATCGGTGACGTTGAGCTGGTTGTATGACTGTTTTCGCGCCTATTTACCCTTTCATCTTTGGGATTGTACGAATGATGTTTTTCCTGAAGACTGGCGGTGTGCAATTTATATTCTACAAACTACCACCAAAAATGTCATTTGGTTCCCGTTTCCCTCAAAGTTTTTAGAAGTTGCCAACAAATATAATCTGTGTATCCTGTCATATTTAACAGATAATCTTCCTTTGTTAATCTTTGACTCTAAAACTTACTCCGCTATTTCTTCCGTATCGAATCTCATTTCTTTTTCTGTCTCGTCAGAGACATTCCCTGTATCACTTTGTCTCTGAAACGTGTACAGTAGAGCAGCCCCGTCCTCTCTTTGAAAAAACATAGCTCAAATACAAAAATTAACTGCCTAAATAGTGTTACCAGTTATAAATTTCCAGAGCGGGTAGTCTCCTCACTAAAATGTCCCTTACCTCTTTTATTCTCCCATGAAGTGTGACATCGATATCACATTAAATGGAGTAAATAGTAGTGTTTCGATTATGGGTTGGAAAGCTGTTCCTAACACCTTGGGCTGGTAAAAGAGACACCACTTTGCCCATTAGGCGGAAGGATACGGTACAGTCCCGACAGCCTGGTGTCAATGGCGCCAAATGCAATCCATCTCAGCTGCAATTGGCACCGCATGGCCATGTGTTGCCACCTGTGTGGGCTGCACCCGTGGTCCAGGAGTAACGTCGGTGGTTAGTCCTGGGTTCAAAACCCGTCACCGCTTAAATTTTGAGGAGCGGACAGAGGTTCAGGCCACTCTCTTGTCCTTAGGGTGGGAAGCTGCCTCTAAAGGCGGGAGAATCAGCAATTACCAATGACGTGAGAATGCAGAACTCTATGGCAACAACTGGATTAAAGACATATAACGTGTATCAACAAGACATTAGGCCTATAATTGAAAAAAGTGTCATGATGATCTCTCCATTGGCAAAAGATTCCGGAATAGTCCCCCATTCGAATCTCTGGGAGGTGACTACCAAAGTGAATGTGACCATGAGAAAAAAATTGAATAACCAACGAAAGGATAACGCTCTACGTGTTGGGGCGTGGAAAGTCAGAAGGTTCGACGTGGTAAGGAAGCTAGAAAATCTGAAAAGGGAAATGCAATGGCTCAGTCTAGATATAGTAGGAATCAATGAATTGAAAAGGAAATAGCACTAGGATTTCTGGTCAGTTGAAAATAGGGTGATATTAACAACAGCAGAAAATGGTATAAGTGGAGTAGGATTCGTTATGAATAGGAAGGTACCACAGGCAGTGTGTTACTGTGAACAGTTCAGTGATAGCGTGGTTACGGTCAGAACTGGCAGCAAGCCAGCACCAACAACGTTAGTTCAGTTATACATACGAACGTCGGAAATAGAAGATGAAGAGACAGAGAAAGAACGTAAGGACACTGGAAGTACGTAAAGAGTACGTAAAGATAGATGAAAATCCAATAGTCGTTGAGTACCGGAATGCATTTGTAGGGGAGGGAGCGGAAGGAAGGATTACAGGAGAATATGGGCTTTCGACAAGGAATGAGAGAGGAAGAAGAAAATTTGAGTTCTATCGTAAATTTCAGCTAGTAATACCGAATACTCTGTCCAAGAATCACAAGAGGAGGAGGTATACTTGGAAAAGACCGGGTGATACGGGAAGATTTCCGTTATTACATTTTTGTCAGAATTCGAATTCAAGTACTGGATTGGAAGGCGTACCAAGGAGCATATGTAGACTCAGAACACAATGTAATAAACATGAAGAGAAGGCTGAAGTTTAAGACATTATTCAGGTAGAATCAATAGTAAAGAAGTGTGATATGGAAGCTCGAAGGGATGACGAGATACGTTTGTAGTTCTCTAAGGCTATAGATACAGTAAAATGGAATAGCTCAGAACGCAGTAGAATTGAAAAGGAATGGACATGCATAAAAAGGGGCAATCACAGAAGCTGGAATGAAAAACAACGCTACAAAGATGGTAACAGCGAAGAAACCATGGATAACAGAAGGAATACTTCAGCTGCTCGATGAAAGGAGGAAATACAAAAATGTTCCGGTAAACTCAGGAATACAGAAATACAAGTCTCTGAGGTATTAAATAGATAGGAGGTGCAAGGAAACTAAGACGAAATGGCTGTATGAAAACTGTTAAGACATCGAAAAGAAATTATTTTCAGAAGGATGGACTCAGCTTATAGAAAAGTCAAAACAACCTTCGGGGAAATGAAAAGCAAATGAATTAACATTAAGAGTGCAACGGGAATTACACTGATTAATGCAGAGGAGAGAGCGAAGAGGCGGAAAGAGTACGCTGTTAGGCCTGTATGAAGGTGAAGATTTCTCTAATGTGATACAAGGAGAAACAGAAGTAGATTTAGATGAGATAGGATATACAGTATTAGAATCAGAATTTAAAAGAGATTTGGAGGACGTGAGATCAAATAAGGCAGAAGGGATAGAAACAATCCATCAGAATTTCCAAAATCATTGTGGAGTGTGGTAACAAAAAGACTATTCACGTTGGTCTGTAGAATGTATCAGTCTGGCGACATGCCACCTGACTTTAGGAAAAATATCATCCACATAATTCCGGAAACTGCAAGAACCGACAAGCACGAGGATTATCGTGCAGTCAGCTTACAGCTCATGTACCCAAGTTGCTGACAAGAATAATGTGGAGAAGAAAGGAAAAGAAAATTGAGGATGTGTTGGATGACGATCAGTTTGGCTTTAGGGAATGCAAGAGCACCAGAGAGGTAGTTGTGACGTTTCAGTTGATAATGCAAGCACGACTAAGGGAACATCAAGATACGTTAATTGGATCTGTCGACCTGGAAAAATCATTCACCAATATAAAATGGTGCAAGATGTTCGAAATTCTGAGAAAAATAAGGGTGAGCTAAAGGGAGAGACGGTTAATATATAATATGTGCTAGATCCAAGTGAGAATAATAAGATTGGAGAACCAAGTACGAAGTGCTCGGATTAAAAAGGGTGTAAGACAGAGATGTAGTCTTTCGCCCTGCTGTTCAATCTGTACATCTAATAAGCAATAATCGAAGTAAAAGAAAGGGTCAGGAGTAGAATTAAAATTGAAGATGAAAGGACGTCAGTGAGATGATTTGTTGATGACACTGCCGTCCTGAGTGAAAATGGAGAAGAATCACATGACGTGCTGAATGAGAGGGGCAGTCTAGTGAGTATAGAATATGGATTTAGAATAAATCGAAGGAAGATGAAAGTAATGGGAAGTAGCAGAAATGAGAACAGTGAGAAACTTAACATTAGAATTGATGATCACGAAGTAGATGAGGTTAAGGAATTCAGCTACCTAGGTAGCAAAATAACCAACGACGGATGGAGCAAGGAGGACATCAAAAGCAGCCTAGCACTGGGAGAAAGGGCATTCCTGGTGAAGAGAAGTCCACTAGTACCAAACACAGGCTTTAATTGGAGGAAGAAGTGTCTGAGAATATACGTTTGGAGCACAGCATTGTCTGGTATTGAAACATGAACTGTGGGAAAACCGGAATGGAAGAGAAATGGAGCAATTGGGATGTGGTACTACAGACGTATGTTGAAACTTAGGTGGACTGATAAGGTAAGGAATGAGAAGGTTCTGCTCAGAATCGGAGAGGAAAGGAATATGTAAAAAAAACTTACAGGGGGAAGGGACAGGATTGTAGGATATTATATGTTAAGACATCAGAGAATGACTTCCATGGTACTGGATGGAGCTATAGAGAGCAAAAACTGTAGAGAAAGACAGAGATTGGAATACATCTAGCAAATAGTTAAGGATGTAGGGTGCAAGTGCTACTCTGAGATGAAGAGTTTGGGACAGGAGAGGAATTCGTAGCGGGCTGCATCAGAACCGTCAGAAGGCTGATGACTCAACAAAGAAAGAAGGGTTTCCATATCGTTGGTTTAGTCGAAACCACTTAAAGTGTTACGTGGAGTTGCGCAGAAGGCCCGCGACCATGACGTAAACTTGAGGAGACTTACGCCATTGCTGAATAGGCCACTACAATAACTGTTCACTTCCAGATCAGAAATTCTTATTTATTAACGCGTTTCGGTCGCCGCACATCATCAGAACTTCTTACAAGATAAACAAAACAGCCATAAACAGAAGCGTAATTTACGAAAAACACTTAGAGCTAAATTCACAAATGGTTTTGCAAAGAGTGCTCAAAGAGTAAACATACCTAAAAGAGAGAGAAGTCTTCATCCGAAGTACGGAGTCAACTGCGTCAGCCGTCAGCATCAGAACTGCACGTTACAAAGTTTAACTAAGAGCACTTGAAAATAGGAGCCGTGAACGTATAAGAACAGTTGTGCTGTGTTGTGCCCAAAGAAATAAGCGAACAAATACGAAAAAGTATATAACGAGAACAAAGACCTAAATATTAATCCAAAACATTACTAAACGAGAATATATACAACAGAGCATAAATCATACTATATTAATTGGCGCCTTACAAAAGTGAGCTGATACGAACTGCCGCCAGGCGCGGGACTGAAATGGTACAGCGACGCTGTTTGCGTCGACAACACTAAACAGACAAACTGATGATGCAAATAAAAATAACACAGAAGTATGAACAGAGTTTTCTGGGCCTGAATATACATAACAAGAGCAAATGTGTAACATCTCTACATATATGATTTAAGGTACAATTAGGGACGGCAAGGAAAGGGTAGAAAGGATACAGGAGAGAGAAAGAGAGGCAGGAGAAAAAAGGTGATATTACAGACCACTCATAGAATGATATTCACACTAAGAACGAAACGTAAGGCAGCGTGATTAATCTGACAGACAATTTATAGCCACAAAAGAACAGGGCAGTAGACTGGAGAAACGATGAGCCGAAGCTTTTTTGTTGCCTATGTGGCATCACACTTACTGAGTATTAAATACATGAGTGAATTCTACAGTAATGAATGGCTGAAACTTCGTTGCAACACAAAGTACAAGTGCAGTGACGTACGTAAGAGTAATAATGGAAAAGTACAGCCGGCAGGAGTGGCCGTGCGGTTCTAGGCGCTACAGTCTGGAACCGCGAGACCGTTACGGTCGCAGGTTCGAATCCTGCGTCGTGCATGGATGTGTGTGATGTCCTTAGGTTAGTTACGTTTAAGTAGTTCTAAGTTCTAGCGGACTGATGACCTCAGAAGTTGAGTCCCATAGTGCTCAGAGCCATTTGAACCATTTTTTGAAGAAGTACACGGGGGGCAAACGGTACTAAAACATTTCAAAACCAGCTTAGTGCTGAGTACTATATGAAAGAGAACAAGGAATAAGTTTAGACATTGCGGGCATAGTTGTTTAAAGTCAAAGTTATACCCTTGCTCATGCTCCTGTATCATTTTATTTTCGTCATCAAATTGTTCGTTTACTTATGTGATCGCAAATGGCGCCACTGTACCAATTCGTCCCACCGCCTGGAGGTAGTTCGTGTCAGCTAAGTTTTGTGAAATCCCTAATTGAGTATCAAAAGCTCTATGAACTTTTGTGTATACTCTTAATTTACAATATCCTAGGTCTGAATTTAGGTCTTGACTCTTGTTACACACTTTAAGGTTCCAGTTTTTCAGTTATTTCCGTGGGCAGAATATTACGTCATTGTTCTTATGCATTCACGCCTCCTGATAGGAAGTTCTGTTAGTTTGTATCGCCGTCTTTCTGTCAGTAGAGTTCTGATGGTTACAGTTGACACATCTGACTTCATACTTTGTATGACGACTTCTCTTTTGCATTCTATGTAACACGGTTTGTAAATTAACTATAAGTGCCTTTCGTGAATCACGCTTGTATTTATGGCTTTGCATTTTTCCTTAGCAGATATTCTGACGACTGCCTGTGGCAGAAACGCATCAGTAATTGATAATTTTTGAATAGCGAGTGACCAGTTACTCCGGCGACCTATTCAGCAGTGACGTAAGCTTCCTCAAAGAAAGACGAGCCTGGTAGTGAGGGGCCTTGCTCGACTGAAGAACTCGAACGGGAAGTGTAAAAAGTCACCAGCCTCCCGTCGTTCTCTCAGTTTTTCGCAGTCTTGAGTTAGGTGGTTGTTCATGTTCCGTGTCCACCACTGCCAGTGAGTCGACATGTGAGAAACTTCAGTGAGGTGAGCCGTCCGGTATTATTCTACCTTGTGGCATACTCCATCGAGTTAGGTCTTCTTTGAAACGATTCATAGGCTGACTATCCGTAGCTGGACCATGTACTGCATCTAGTTTCTCCTCTACAACGCAAACGCGCACGCGCATGTGTGTGTGTGTGTGTGTGTGTGTGTGTGTGTGTCTGTGTGTGTGCGTGTGTGTGTCCATACTACCTTGTTTTGTTTCATTTAATTTCAGGACACCCTTTGCATATAGCTAGGAGGTACCGTAAAGTACTGAACAAGCTTCAGGCAGCACACCAACTGCTAAGCTCCGTGACAAATTTCTAATATTTGTTGTTAAGTGTTCTGTACCTCATCTGGTAAAACTGGAACCCTTATAGCATCACTTTGTTGTCCGTTTGTCCCCCCCCCCCCCCGTTTTTTTCTCAGGAACGCTACATTTAGTCCCTTGACAGTCTAAGAAAATGAGCTTCTAAGTCAATGCAGTCAAAAAATACGGCCATTTGTGTCACCTATTTTGATTATCACGATATCACTGGTCTGATCATATGGAGTACTTTCCTTTGGCCTAGAATCATGATATTTGGCAAGAAGCATGGATTAAGGTTACAAATAGCCCGCCCGGCTAGCCGCGCGGTCTTACACGCTGCTTTCCGAGTGGGAAGGCGTACCGGTCCCCAGGACGAATCCGCCCGGCGGATTGGTGACGAGGTCCGGTGTGCCGGCCAGCCTGTGGATGGTTTTTAAAAGGCGGTTTACCATCTACCTCGGTAAATGCTGGCTGGTTCCTCTTATTCCTCCTCAGTCACACTATGCCAGCGATTGCAGCGCAGACATTGTCTCCATGTACGTGTACACCGTAATTCCTGTACCACCCAAACATTTGTTGTTACACTCGTCTGGTATGAAACGTTCCCAGCGGTGGGGGGGGGGGGGGGCACTGTGGAGGCCGAACCGCATAATAACGCTGGTTTCGGTGTGGGGTGGCGGTGGGGTGGGTGGACTGCTGTGGTCACTACACACAATACAAGTTTACAAATAAAAGACTAAATCTGTCATTATTTCACATGGAATAAAATGTTCTTCCTCGATTAGGATATATATTTTTCTTAGTTGTGGTGCTGGTGGTAGATCGTGTCACACAATAAACTTACGGGTTTGTAAACATAACGCCATCATAAAGTTTTTCTCGGCTGTATATGTCAACTTAGGAGTCCAATTCTTTTCATTTACAGAAAGTTTTAATTTTCTGCTTTAACATAAGGAAATCTGCGACTGAGGCTCTTAAAATGCTGGGTGAGATCTTTGGTGAGGTACTTATTAGTAAAAGACCGTGCAGAGAATTATTCCAAAGCTTCAAGAACAGTGGCGCTAGAGGTTTTCGAAACTATTAACAGGAGCAGTACCGGACTTCACCGTACTCATAGCAGTGGTACGTGTGGGTCATTTTTGACCCACGGTACAAAACCACCGTTTTATTCGTATTTGGATGGTGTTTCTAATGTCGCCATGTAGACAATACGTTCAGGGGGACTCGAAAGTGTAACCAAGTGGTAACTCAGTCTCTAAAATGAATATTACACTGTCAAACATAAATTTTCAGATCCGTTTTTATTTTATTTTAGATTTTACAGAAGAAATTCCACAGTCTTTCATAAAGTATCGTTACACCAAGTAAATAAAACAATGTTAGAATACTCTTCCTTATAAAAAAGATTGATACTCAATCAAAACGCACTATTTACGAGAATACTAATAGTATTTTAACTTTTACGGACACGTAAGGTAAGCATGGAGTGTTTGTGGAAGATTCTAAATCGCAGCATGTGACTAAAATGCCCTGCGTGGTTTCTTGCTTATTGCAGTCAAGCAACTAAAACATAAGAAGAAACAACGCCAGTCTGTAGTTATAAATATTTGGAAATATTTAGGAACAAAAAGTTGACAGAATGATCTTAGCTGGAATGGGCTCTCAATTTGTATGACAGCTTTTGCATACATACTTGTTTCACTTGAAGCATACGTTTGACATTTTATTCCCCTTTTGTTGTTTTCAGGAAACCTGAATTTGACATTGCCTTCCACTTCCTTATTGGGCAGCGCCGATACCTTGGCAGTCATGTTCTTGCCTAGATCGTCGCAGGCAAAACAATTGTCAGTAAACAGATTTCATACTTCTGAAGTAAGACAAACACTACCAGTTTCATTACGTTATCTTCTTGATGACAGAGAATCAAACCTACGATGACAGAATATTTCTACAAATCTGTTCCTTGACATGGTGCTATGAAGAAAGGAGGTCCCCACTTATTACTGCATAAGTCTTAGCATGAAATACTCCGAGCGCCGCATGCTCCAAATGCGAAGTGTAACCCAATGAAAGCTGGGAGCATCTGGTTCTTCCAGGGTTATGGACCACTTATCGTTACTAAATGTGCTGTGTGTCTTTTCTTCGGTGTACTTTATCAGCTTCAAGGTCGGGTCGCTGACATATAGCCGCAACGTAGAGGATGTCAAGTCGTCTCCAAATTATCGTTTGAACTGTCCCTTTGGCCCAGGTATATCCCGCAACACATTCTGGGCTCAGCCTCGATCTGCTGTGTGGCCTGGCTCAATGCGTGTCTACTTGGTGCACTGGAACTCTCCACTTTCATGTCAGGGAGTGGATGCCGCACAGTGTTTCCTCTTCCTCTTTCACGACGAGCTGCTCCACCACGTCTGGTAGCCAATGTACCGCCACCATGTCCACGTCTCGTCACTCCGTCAGCTGCGCCAACAGCTACGCAGCAGCCGACTTGTGAGTTGTCCACAACACCTGGATCGTCGCCTTTGGCAGCTGCAAATTGAATTGTAGGTCAAAATTCTTAGTAACTGGTGAGAGATGGGGAACGACGGCAAAAGACCAGGTGTGTTCATTAGATGATCAGCGATTTTGAGTTTTTAATAAAGATTTATGTATCAGTGACTGGCAGCTCCATCAAGAAGCTGACCACTAACTCCTCCACCCCTCCATCCTTATCCTTGTAGAAAGCCCCGTCCTGCATTCCACACACTTTTGGCTCATCACTGGGAGGGACCTCCACGCCATCGGATAGAAAGGGTACTGATGACCACCGATGTTTCGTCCCATAGTGCTCAGAGCCACTTCAACCGTACGCTTACGTAAGATGGATCAGATTCTGCTTGCTGCTCATTTGATGGGTCTGAATCATTTCAGTGAGCAGTTTCTGCTGGAACGAAATCGTCGTCGTCCTCCTCCACATTCGTCTCACTACCGGATTCATGAATCCAATGCGTTGGTGAAACGTTCTCCAGATAGTAGCGAATCTCGCCCTCCACAAGGCCGCGTCGTCCTGCTAACGTAGCTTCAGTGACATGAACTCACTAAAGCGAAGTTCCAGCTCACGTCGGTGACGTCAGGGCTACCTCAGCACACTCTGCTTGACCACAAGCAGAGATGTACTGACAAGAAACTTGCGTAAGGGCGACGAGCTTGACATCCGCTGTCGTGTAAGAGAACTGCTAGCACTGTCCCAGACATTGCTGTAGGAAGGGAAGGGGGGTGGGGGTGGGAGGGGCAGGATGGCTTTCTCGCTGTATAACATGTTGCTCTGTGGCTTCACGGTGTCACTTCATAGGTCTGGACATCGCCAATCCGTAGGAAAGAAAAAGCCGCGCTGATATAAAGTATCACCCAGTCTCCGAGTTCTTCGTATTTCACGGTTTTTTTTTTCGCCCAATGTATCGTAATAACTCCAACATCTCGCGAATTACATCGAGGTACGCAGAGGAATTATTTAGTGTCTGAAAATTGGTGGCATCAAATTGTGTTAAAATGTGTATGGGTCAAAAATGGCTCACACGGTACTACTGGTATAAAAGGTAAATTTTTCATACTTCTAGGAGAGCTAGGGGGATGAAATTTTGATGAGTTATACAGCCTAATAAATGATGAAATTTCAGGGTAGCGTTTAGTCCTGCGATAATTATGGAGGGGGATAGGGGGGTTGAACAACCCCTGTGGGTCAAAAATGACCCATGCGATTCTTCTGCTGTTAAAGCAGATAGAAACAATCACACGAGATCGTTAACGGAATAATTTATACGTTTGAGCTGAACATTGAAAGACAAACGGCCACAATACAGCTATAGACACGAGAAGGTGATCTTGCGGCATAACAATGCTCGACCCCATGTCGCAAAACCGTCAAAAAATATTTCGAAGCATTGAAATGCTGTCTCGCCCGCCATATTCTCAGGATACTGCTTTCTCTGGGTACTACCTTTTTCCATCAAAGACACCGACCCGGGTGACAAGCACTTCTGGTCATATGAAGATGTGCTAAATTGCATAGATTCCTGGATCTCCTTAAAATACAAGCAGTTTTTCCGCCGCGGGATTCGTATGCTGCACGAATGATGGAAGGAAGTAGTGGCCACCGAGGGCCAGTATTTTGAATTTTCTGTAAGTTTTGTTCTCAAACTTAGAGAAAAAAAGGCAGAAGCAAAATTGTAGACCTAAATGTTATTTTCTATTTCACTAAGCTTAATCGCATTTCACCTCGGTTTGTTTATCCTTAACTCAAATTATGTGCTAAATACGTTGTCCATTCGTTTTGAGATGACTGAGTCATCGTTAATTGCAGTCAGAAGTGTAAATTTTGCTATAATAGTAGTTTTTGTACTTAGTGTGTTAACTGTATTGTTTTTCAGTATTAAGTTATCCATAGACTCCCTACCATGGTATGTGTGATCTTCCGTTTTTTACCAAGTGAAGTGATTTCGTGCACTCAGATTCGGAACGATGACTTACAATACCCCCAAGCCATCAAGATTTAGATTTTCCACAACTTCCCTAAGTTGTTTAAAACGAGTGTCACGATGGTTGCTTTGAGAGGGCAAGGTCGACTTTCCTTCCCCATCCATTAGTAATCCGAGCCAGGCCTCCTTTTCTAATGACGTCGTCGTCTCCGAAAGGTTGAACACTAAAATAGTTTACGTATAATTCCTTTTCATGTGTTCGTTACCAAGTATGTAGCCAGGATTTTGTCGAAAAAGGGGAGAGGGGATTTGTTAAAGAGGACCTTAAAAAGACTCATGTTTCTCATTTATTTCCAAAACAAGTTTATTTATATCTCAGAAAGGCCTAAATTCGCAATTAAATATTTATTTCTTTGGAAATACGATAACTTCACTCTAAGGCCAAACGAATTATAATTCTAATATAATATACAGCGTCTCCGCCAACAAAAGAGAGATCTGTCTTGTAATTTTAGGTTCGCTATCGCAGAACAGAAGAATCTTAACACTGGGCTCAATAACATATAAGGTTGAATGGGTTCAAATTACTTTTGCCAACAGCTATCTTCCTCCTACTACAAGGTTGTATTTAGATTTACGACTTATTCTGAAATCAAATCAGAATTATTTAAGTACATCAGCTTCCTCAATTTTACTAAACTATATTTCATTTAATTAAAATTCTTGAATATCCTCAAGTGATAAAGCAATTATTTAAAGATATTATTTAGACAGTCAAATTGAAACAGTATTTACCAAATTTATTTATAAAGGAAAATGGAATAAAAATACTATAAGCTACAGTTTTGCACTCTTGAAACTGATTCACAGTCGAACATTGTTCTTGCAGTAAAACTTGAACATATATATCGCCGTTCCACAAGTAAGCCATGTGTATACACGGATAAACAGTACAAAATGATGATCGCTAGCCACCTTCCAGTATAGGTATAGCGAACTACTCTTGCTGACGAAATATTATGCAAATCAAAATTGAAATTAAGTACTGTCTGCCTGAAAAATAAATAAGTTCCCCAAATCAAGACAAGCACTGTTACTAAATACCCGAAAAAATATTTTTTCTATTATTGCTTCTACAACTACAAACATTACAGTTTGAAGATAATAGCAGAACATCTGAAGACAATAAGAAATGCTAAACAAAAGAATGTGACCAAAAATAGATAACGTGAATAATTTTAAATGGATGAAAGCAATATATATTCATAGTTCCGTCACATAAATCGTTATTTGAAAGTCTTGTGTATCAATTATCTTTACATGATAGCAACAGGCAAATTATAAACTGAGTTAACTTATTTAACTAAAAATATTTCAGTGTAGTGCAACGAAATGAAAGTCTTATTTCCTTACACTATCCATGTCATATAAAATCAGACTATTCATTGAAGATTTGGTAGGTCTGTCAGATAAAGAACCTTTCGTTTTACGCGAAAGATATACATTTTAGAAAATTAATTATTTAAAAATATCTTTAAAGTAATTGTAATTGTCACTAATTTTCTTAAATAACACAGATATAGTTTTGGTCACCACAGTAAAGGTCATCATTTCTCTTCTCTTGCCATGACATTTAAGACATCATTTGCTATAAAAGGGCCGGCCGCGGTGGCCGTGCGGTTCTAGCGCTGCAGTCCGGAACCGCGGGGCTGCTACGGTCGCAGGTTCGAATCCTGCCTCGGGCATGGATGTGTGTGATGTCATTAGGTTAGTTAGGTTTAAGTAGTTCTAAGTTCTAGGGGACTGATGACCTAAGATGTTAAGTCCCATAGTGCTCAGAGCCATTTGAACCATTTTGCTATAAAAGGAAGAGAATAGTAGACAGAGAGTAACGCATCTGAGCTCAAATAAGGCCAAGAACGCACAGTAATTGATCTGAGTTAAAGTCGGGTAGGTGATAGCTGATAAAGCTATTGATACATCAGTAGTTTAAGTTGTTTGAATGCTGATAGTGCGCGTCTCCCTATTAATCGTGTGATTGAAAATCAAAATATCATTCAGTTTAACTGCACAGAAGCTCGATCCTGTGCAACTTCATTTAAAGGATTTTTTTTGGTTGTTTTTTTTTGGGGGGGGGAGGTCCGGATCCCCGGACTTTCGCTTTGGCTACGTCTTTGTTGTCACTAATAATGACGTTTCTAAAATGGTTTCTTGAGTTTTTCGGGTAAAGTTTAAGAAATATGAGAGCCGTTTTCGGGAGATATATTTAGAAATCCAGCAAAGAGAAAGACGTATGGTCAGAAACAAAAGTCGCAAAGGTCTCGTGCTGAGCACGGGTTTAAGAAGGCAGAGTGTAGACATTAAGGATTCTGCTCTCAGGAGCAAAGAACTTAGCCATACGAACGTTCACAACAAGACTGCAATAAAAAGAAAGGGCAGGACCTCGAGTGAAATATTAAAATCCGCAAACGGATAACGACGTCGTCGGGCTCACCGCTCGGCGCCGGGGCTGCCGCGTGGCGACGCCAACGCTGCTGGTGGCCGCACCGCGAATTAATATTCATCACAGGTGGCGCCGCGTGGCTGGCGCTCCTCGGCCGCGGTCAGTCGCCGGCGCCGCTGTCTGCGTGGGCCTCGCCTGCGACTGACTTGGCGCAGCCAGACCGCCTCCACGGCCTCCACCTTGCGGTGCGCGCCCTGTGTAGCGGTCGGCGTTTGCGACACCGCCCACACACACCGTGCGCTTTGACGTCGCACCGCGGCGTGCTGGCTTTGCTCTCGGCCCTTTGCTGGAATCCGCCCCGCACCGCATCAAGCCGGGCTGGCCTTTTAGTAAGGCCACCGCCACCGAACCGACTTAGCGTGCCGCTGCCCGCGTTTACTCTCCAGGCGTCAACGTGATATCCTGCAAGTGGCGGGCGGCGTGCGTGAATGTCTGAAGTTCGCAAGTAAATCTGCTCCTGTTTCCTCCTCAGTCGAGCACCCGCTTTCAGTGTACCTACAGAAAGTTTGATAAGTTTAGCTAATTTTTCATCGTCATGCCCATGAGGAGCATGAATCAATGAGCTCTTCTCTAAACTCTCTTCATCCCCCAGCTGACGTATATGACTCGTTCTTCTGTCCTCACTTTGTTGGTTGCATTTCTTAGGTTATCTGCATGCAGCTGATAACCTAGAAGAATTAAGAATCCTTATCTACATCTACATCTACATGATTACTCTGCAATTCAAATTTAAGTGCTTGGCAGAGGGTTCATCGAACCACAATGATACTATCTCTCTACCATTCCACTCCCGAACAGCGCGCTGGAGAAACAAACACCTAAACCTTTCTGTTCGAGCTCTGATTTCTCTTACTTTATTTTGATGATCATTCCTACCTGTGTTCAGAAGAGAAAGTTGGTGACTGAAATTTCGTAAATAGATCTCGCCGCGACGAAAAACGTCTTTGCTTTAATGACTTCCATCCCAACTCACGTATCATATCTGCCACACTCTCTCCCCTACTACGTGATAATACAAAACGAACTGCCCTTTTTTGCACCCTTTCGATGTCCTCCGTCAATCCCACCTGGTAAGGATCCCACACCGCGCAGCAATATTCTAACACAGGACGAACGAGTGTAGTGTAAGCTGTCTCTTTAAGTGGACTTGTTGCATCTTCTAAGTGTCCTGCCAATGAAACGCAACCTTTCGCTCGCCTTCCCCACAGTATTATCTGTGTGGTCTTTCCAACTGAAGTTGTTCGTAATTTTAACACCCAGGTACTTAGTTGAATTGATAGCCTTGAGAATTGTACTATTTATCAAGTAATCGAATTCCAACGGATTTCTTTTGGAACTCATGTGGATCACCTCACACTTTTCGTTATTTAGCGTCAACTGCCACCTGCCAGACCATACAGCAATCTTTTCTAAATCGCTTTGCGACTGATACTGGTCTTCGGATGACCTTACTAGACGGTAAATTACAGCATCATCAGCGAACGACCTAATAGAACTGCTCAGATTGTCACCCTGGTCATTTATGTAGATCAGGAACAGCAGAGGTCCCAGGACGCATCCCTGGGGAACACCTGATATCAATTTAGTTTTACTCGATGATTTGCCGTCTATTACTACGAACTGCGACCTTCCTGGCAGGAAATCACAAATCCAGTCGCACAACTGAGACGATACCCCAGAGGCCCGCAGCTTGTTTAGAAGTCGCTTGTGAGGAACGGTGTCAAAAGCTTTCTATAAATACGGAATCAACTTGAGATCCCCTGTCGATAGCGGCCATTACTTCCTGCGAATACAGAGCTAGCTGCGTTGCACAAGAACGATGTTTTCTGAAACCATGCTGATTACCTATCAATAGATCGTTCTCTTCGAGGTGATTCATAATGTTTGAATACAGTATATGCTCCAAAACCCAACTGCAAACCGACGTCAATGATATAGGTCTGTAGTTCGATGGATTACTCCTACTTTCGGAATGGAGGGACGAATGGAGACGTGTCGTCTTCAGCGATGAGAGTCGCTTCTGCCTTGGTGCCAATGATGGTCGTATGCGTGTTTGGCGCCGTGCAGGTGAGCGCCACAATCAGGACTGCATACGACCGAGGCACACAGGGCCAACACCCGGCATCATGGTGTGGGGAGCGATCTCCTACACTGGCCGTACACCACTGGTGATCGTCGAGGGGACACTGAATAGTGCACGGTACATCCAAACCGTCATCGAACCCATCGTTCTACCATTCCTAGACCGGCAAGGGAACTTGCTGTTCCAACAGGACAATGCACGTCCGCATGTATCCCGTGCCACCCAACGTGCTCTAGAAGGTGTAAGTCAACTACCCTGGCCAGCAAGATCTCCGGATCTGTCCCCCATTGAGCATGTTTGGGACTGGATGAAGCGTCGTCTCACGCGGTCTGCACGTCCAGCACGAACCCTGGTCCAACTGAGGCGCCAGGTGGAAATGGCATGGCAAGCCGTTCCACAGGACTACATCCAGCATCTCTACGATCGTCTCCATGGGAGAATAGCAGCCTGCATTGCTGCGAAAGGTGGATATACACTGTACTAGTGTCGACATTGTGCATGCTCTGTTGCCTGTGTCTATGTGCCTGTGGTTCTGTCAGTGTGATCATGTGATGTATCTGACCCCAGGAATGTGTCAATAAAGTTTCCCCTTCCTGGGACAATGAATTCACGGTGTTCTTATTTCAATTTCCAGTAGTGTAGCAATAACACAATGACAAGAGGAAGGAAAGCAGCAAATTATAGATTTCATGAAGTTATTGGTGTGGAGAACCTGTGGAATGGTCTTAAAAGTTTTACCACAACAGCCGTAAAAGCACTAGGAATGATAAACGCAGAAGATAACGCAGCAGTGGATAACAGGTGAGATACCGGAAACAATCAAGAAATGAGAAAAATCTGAAAATTGTTAGAAACAGCCAGGAGTCATGGTCTGGGATGCCATATCATTTCATAGCAGCACACCTTTCGTTGTCAACCGTGCCAGCCTTAAGGCATAGCAGTACGTGGACGATATTCTAACACCCTTTTGGTTTTCCTTCATGGCAAGCCATCGAGCGCTTACATTTCAGCAAGATACTTCCCACGCGCGAGTGGCGAGAGTTTCTACTGCTTGCCTTCGTGCTTACCAAACTCTACCTTGCCCTGCAGGTCATCGAATCTCTTACCAACTGAGAACGTCTGAAGATTTTTGGGCAGGGCCCTCCAACCATCTAAGGATTCTGACGGTCTGAAGCACCAATTGGACAGCATTTGGCATGATTTCCCTCAAGAGGATATCCATCAACATTATCAGTCAGTGCAAAGCCGAATAATTGCTTGCATAGGGCCAGAGGTCGACCAACGCGTTGCTGGCATCGCCAAATTGTGAAGCTCTTTCTCTTAAACAGATCATCAAATTTTCTTTCATTTTAATCGTTTGTTTGGCTGTGTACGTACTTTACATATACCGATATCCATTCCTATTCGGACAATTCTTTCGTGGCACACCGTTTTCTTCTTTTCTTTTTTCTCTCAAGAGTGTATTTAGTACATTCGCAGTTCAGACTTCGATAAAACTCCATTATTGAGTTGTATGTTACCAACAAAAGGAACAGAGGGACAATAGAAGGATAATCCACTCTCAGTGACACACCCGTGGTCACGGAGCGTGAACAGGAACGGAGCCAAGCACTCGAAAGCTATACTTCCTGATAGTTATAATATCCACATTAGCAAAAATAAAATATAAAGTAATGCCGTGATTAGCAACAGGACATGCTATTCGGCTACATGTTAAACTACACAGTGGTCGTAACTGAACTTTTGCTACTTGAAACTCTGTAGACGGGAAACTATTTACAGTGTGGGTAGCCAACTTTATAAGAATGCTTATCAGACGATGCGCTGCGGTAGTTGCGTTGTTAGTAGTATTACTGTCATGAGTTGCCTTTAGCCCCAATACGGCGACTTGCAGTTGAAACTGAAGCATCGGTGTGCGTTACAGTTGCAGACAGTCGACATGGGTCCGGCCACGGTGAGCGGGGGCTTACTCTTAAAGCTGCTTTATCAAAACAACAGCAATAGAGCTGCTGCTCTTCCCGAATATCAGTGCATGAAATGTGTAAGGAGAGATCCTCCTTCTGAACAGGGGGCTGAGGAACATGATTCAGAAGTTCGAATTAACGGTGATCCTGGAATTGCTCCTGGGAGAGGCCGACAAATTGTTGAAGAACTTACTGCGGACATGGCTAAGAATGCCGGATGCAATGTGCGATTTTCAAACACTACACGAGCTGTTGATTTGGACAGCAGTAAAGTAATCTCTACTGCGGTTCCAGGCGGTCTTGAACACAGATGGTTGTCACTCTGAGAAACGTTTGTAACGTGGAACGTAATCATTGTGCGGAATTATCAAATACTACCCTTGAAAGTGTTTTTTCTTTCAATGGTTTATTTGTTATTTCTCTTCCGCGGGTCCTTACAAAAGTTTCCACGAAGTTTCATTGTCCTATAATCACTCGTTTTTCATATGGGCTCTCTCAAGTAGTGACAGTTTAATTATAACCACCGTGTAGGGCAAGTATTAGAAAGATACTAATTTCGTTTCCTCAGAGTGTAGATATCGAAGTAAGCTGACTGAGAAACATACTAGCAAAGATTGCACAATGCAAAAAGTATTTTTGTAAAGGCACAGCTACTAACATCTTAAGATACAGAACGACTGAAGATGAGTATAGCGATTACAAACTGCCGGAACCATTTAATGCCGAGCATTACAACAGAAAGAAGTAGGTTCTGCTGCTAGGTAGTTTTCACGGTAGAGGTGTCTCCAGCAGTTGCAGGAAGTTCAAATGGGTCAAATGGCTCTGAGCACTATGGGACTTAACTTCTGAGGTCATCAGTCCCCTAGAACTTAGAACTACTTAAACCTAACTAACCTAAGGACATCACACACATCCACGCCAGAGGCAGGATTCGAACCTGCGACCGTAGTGGTCGCGCGGTTCCAGACTATATCACCTAGAGCCGCTTGGCCAGTTGCAGGAAGTGTTGGGGAGTGAGTACCAGATCACCAGCAGGTTTGGCTCAAATGACTGACAGCATAGGGGAGTAACGTAGGAATTTTACGAAGGAGGAGCAGGTAGTGATAGTGGGTTGAGCAGGGAACAGTCTTCATATGGACGGGGAATATGATGTAGGTGGTGACCTGGTAAAGATAGATACTCAAACTGGTGGCACTAATAAGTATTTCGTGCAACTGTTTCAGCGTCTTGATCGGCCTCATCTTAATGTGGCTGTTAGGCGCGTTGACATGGGGCTTTGGAGGGCGCTGATTGCAGAGGGCATGGGTCACCTCTCAGTGGTGCCAGTTGGGTCTATCAGTAGATCGGGATTCACAAGGAATGGCCTGCACCTAAATAGGTATGGGAAGGGGAGGCTGACAAAGCTTATAGGTGACAGGGTAGTGGGTGGTGGTGGTGGTGGTATCACTCATGCAAAAATTCCTGTACTAGTTGGTGTTAGAGCTGCACTTTTTTTTAGATTGAAGTCAGCTGATAGGTATATCTGCTTAAAGGAAATCCCTCTAACTGAAGCTCACCTTCAGAGGATATAATGTTTCCAAGTAGAGAAATAATTAGCATATTTCATCAAAATATAAGAGGTATTAGAGATAAAGTTAGTGAACTGCATATAGATGTCGACTCTGAAATTATTGGTATATCAGCGAACCACTTAAATAACTTGATTGACAGTTCAGAGGTTTCCTTTACCGGGATACAGGTTTGCTGGCTGTTTTTCAAGCAGTTTCTTGCAGTGTGGGGAAGTGGCTATGTAAGTAAAATAACTGTATTCCACTTGAGTCCATAGACGTATCATGACACTTCACTGAACAGATATTTGAATTTTGCTCCAGAAGTTTGATCATTACAGAATATGGGGAGTAGCTGACAGTTGGTTCACCTCTTACTTTAGCAACAGATAGCAAAAGGTCATTATTCACAATGTGGAGAATGGCTGTGATGTGGGGTCTGAGTGGGGTATGGTCAAGTGGGGGTTGCCCCAGGGATCAGTGTTGGGGCCACTCCTGTTCCTTATTTATATAAATAATATGCCCTTTGGTATTAAGGGCAAATCTAAAATATTTCTGTTTGCTTATGAAACTAGTTTGGTAGTAAAGGATGATATGTGCAGCATTGGCTTGGTTTCAAATAGTACAGTTCATGACAGAAGTTCATGGCTTGTAGAAACGAAACTAACGCTAAATCACAGTAAGACTCAGTTTTTACATTTTATAACACGCAATTCAACAAAACCTGACGTCTTAATTAGATAGAATTGACATATGATTAGTGAAACTGAACAATTCAAATTTCTACGTGTTCATATACATAGTAAGCTGTCGTGGAAAGCCCACTTTCATCATCTTCTTCGAAGACTTAATGCTGCCATTTTTACTATGCGAACACATCTGAAATGAGCAACCGTTCGACACGAAGATTAGACTACGTTGCTTATTTTCATACGCTTATGTCGTATGGTATTATACTTTGGGGTAACTCTTCCTATTCTAAAGGTATATTTTTGGCTCAGAAACGGTCGGTTCGGGCAATAAGTGGTTCAGGAGTCTGGGTATATTGCCATTGGCCTCCCCATGTATATATATTCCTTGTTGTCAGTTCTTGTTAACAATATTAGCTTATTCCCAAGAATAAGCAGCTTTCACTCAGTTTATACACGGCAGGAATCAGACCTGCATTTGGAACGGACTTCGTTAACTCTTGTGCAGAAAGGTGTGTAGTATACTGCTGCATCCATTTTCAATAAGCTACCACTGGAATTCAAAAATCTTAGCAGTAATCCACGCGCTTTCAAATCGAAACTGAAGAGTTGCCACATAAAAAATGGTTCAAATGGCTCTGAGCACTATGGGACTTAAATTCTGAGGTCATGAGTCCCGTAGAACTTAGAACTACCTAAACCTAACTAACCTAATTTCATCACACACATCCATGCCCGAGGCAGGATGTGAACCTGCGACCGTTGCGGTCGCTTGGTTCCAGAGTGTAGCGCCTAGATCCGCTCAGCCACTCAGGCCGGCAGCTTCCTCATAGGTCACTCCTTCTATTCTGTCGAGGAGTTCCTTGAAAAATTAAGCTTATTCTTGTTGTATTGATGACTGCGTTTAGTTAAACTTTTGGACTAAATTTTTCGGGTTCATAAACATTTATTTTTATCTGTTATTACTTTTATGTTGTAATTTCATGTACTGACACGTTCCATGACCTTGCAGATTTGCTCCTCCATTTGGTCCTACGGAACTTTACGCGTAAATAAATAAATAAGTAAATTACATCGACATGTATTGCAGAAAATTTTAACCAAAGTTAAATCACTTTTTTCATACTTTTAAAGATTCTCACTCCTTGGTCACCCAGGGAACATCTGACCGATGATGTTTTTTACGCCATACATTCTGCAGCATAAGAGAAGATACCGACGCGAGTAGCAAAGAAATAGACATTTGAGATCTGAAATTGTTTTCAGCGAGTGAGGCTAGGACTTTCAAGTAACTCCATCGAAAGAATCCTTTAGTCTGAAGTCCTCAGATCTAGACAGCCAACAGCAGAACACAGTCCGTTAAGTCATGTCCGTTACTATCCAACAGGCTCCAAATTATTGGTTTAAATATGTGCAAACGTTCGTATCATAACGTTAGCGTGTGTGTTCCGCGTTGTTCAAAGATGAAATCTGTGAAATTCGTGTCTAGTTGTGGCGTCAACTATTGCTCAACCATATCCGGGTAAATTTTGTCGAAACAGGTCACTGAAGAATATTAGACCTTGTAGTTTTTTTCTTATATTTTATTTTTTATTTATTTATTTATTTATTTTTTTGACATCGCATGGAACTTTCGGCAAGTCACCGCTGATGTTCTGTTACACACGAAGCTCTTCTGTACTAAATACCCTACTGCTGCGTCAACTAACCTTGCCACCTGCGTGGAGTGTTGCCTCATCGCAAAAATGAGACGTGCAGCTAATGTTTCTTCCTCCATAAGTTCCAGAATGGCTCTAAAGTAATCTACACGTTTGACCTAGTCTTCCTCTTTCAACCTCCGCAAAATGTAATTACGTTCAAATGGTTCAAATGGCTCTGGGCACTATGGGACTTAACATCTGTGGTCATCAGTCCCCTAGAACCTAGAACTGCATAAACCTAACTAACCTAAGGACATCACACACATCCATGCACGAGGCAGGATTCGACTGTAGCGGTCTCGCAGTTCCGGACTGAAGCGTCTAGAACCGCTCGGCTAAACCGGCCGGCTTAATTACTTTCGATGCCGTTTCAAGCTTTATTATGAAAAAAAAGCCAATTAGATTTGTAGCTCTTTTCTGGCATCGTAGATCGACTTCTGTGCTCGTACACGTGACCATCTCGTTCAGTTTTCCTTTGCACACACATTCTCTTGCTTCAAACTGACGATGCCATTTGCGAACGTTGTTCACATTAGAGGCGTTCATTGACGCTATTATTGTGGAAATCTTCTCTGCACTGATATTATAGAACGGCAGTTGGTAAATTATAACACGTAAAATGCCTTAGATATAGTTATCAACATTTTCACTTTTTATGTAGAATATTTTATCTATCTATTACCACTCATGCGTAGGCTGGCGAGGTGATCGGTCTGTAAGTTTTATCTTTGCACTACTGCATAAATAACGAAACATGAAAATGGAAGGTTAATGAAAACCTATTTTTTAAGAATAACTTTGTATCGGCAACAAACATGGACACTGGGGAAGACAGAAATCAGATAAATTAGAAATCTTCCACACATGGCAATACAGTTGATGAAATTTATTGCGGCACTACAGTTGATGATATTTATTGATAGAGTATGATTGAAGAAGTTTTGTATGAAGACGAGAAAAAAATGTAATAACTAACATAAGAGAGGGAAAAACAGAATGGTTTGGCAATTATTATGATATGTGTGAACGCTGTTATCAGTAGCTGAACAGGGAAAGGATCACAAGGGTAGGCCTAGATATAAGCACGAAAGGCAGATCGTAGATTATGTGAGATGCAGCTATTACGTTTAAACAAAAAGATGAAAAGTAACGCATAGCTGTATCGAAACGAACCTTAGGGCGAAAGCAAATAGGCGTTGCTTCGCGCCTGCCGGCAGTGTCTTTGCCAGACGCCTGCAGCGGCAGACATTTTTCATAAAGTGACGTAGTTGTGTAGCGAGGCACCTCTGTCACCGTCGGAACAATGGTCCGAGGCCCTGCATCATGTGACAGCCAGCGATAGCAGAAATGCTAATCTTGTGGTGATGCACAGCGTGGAGGCACAGTTGTGACAGCTGTCCAACCCCACTACCCTCCTCTGTCTCTCTAACGCCCACACAGTGTCTGTGTGTGTGTGTGTGTGTGTGTGTGTGTGTGTGTGAGGGTACAAGCCTGTCTCTCTCTACCACTTATCCTACAAACTTCATTTCTATCCTGGTCCCTACTCTCTTTCTGTATAGCTTTCCTTCCCACTTCAATTTGTATTTCTGTAGGAGCAGAAAGCCATACAGTGCCATTATCTTGTTCTATTCATAATCGAGTATCAAGTATCCTCCAACACTCGTCCCGAATTTCCGACAATCTGTAACTTTTCGTAAGTGCTGTTTTCAACTAGACTTTTCTTTTGATTCATTACTTCCTGGAACGAATATTATGTCTCATATTCGGACGGCATTTTCTTTTGATGACATTCTGAATAGTCCAGGTATTTCAGGAATTACTGTATGCCAGTTAAGAAGTGGTAGCAAGAATTAATTAAAAGGGAAAATTTGATACAAACGCAACGTTTTGTACTCAACGATTGCCAAATTTCAGGTGCTATAATCGGTAAGGTAAGGGCATGATCTGTTAGCTGAGCGCAAGGGGGAAAAGCACCTTTAAAATATTAGCGCCTCAAATGACATTGCGCATTCCAGTGTAGGGCAGGCGCAAAGCCGAGTGCAAAACGTGTGGTCGCAAGCGGCGCCACATCTGCGAGGCGGAAACGCAGTGGCAGGTTCGCCTGTCCTGTTGGACAAGGTGGGGGAGACAAGGCGAGGGGAATTTTGTGAGGATTTATTTCTTCCTTGTTTTGTTTCGAGATTAGCCATTGTGTTCATCTGACAGCTGAGTTTGAAGACTGGTTTGATGCAGCTTTCCATGCTACTCTTTACGTCCGAATGACTGCTGCAACCTATGTCTTTTTGAATCTGCTCACTGTATTCATCTCTGGGTCTCCCTGTACGATTTTTACCCCAAACTTCCATCCTGTACTAAACTGGTGGCCCGTTGACGTCTCATAATGTGTCCCGTCAACCGATCTCTTCTTCTGGTCAAGTTGTGCCCCAAATTTCTTCTCTGTGACGGGCTCTGCTGCGGATTTCTAGACTTGCGTTATCGTGTGGGAATTTGTAGGACTCCTCTTGACAGGTCAGGCAACAGGTACACATGGAGTAGAGAATCAATTAAAAGATTTGAAAGCAAACAAATCATCAGGTCTAGATGGTATCACAGTTCGATTTTAGAAAGAGTTCTCTTAGGCATTGGCCCCTTACCGAAGGTGAATTTATCGAATCTCTCGCCCAGCACAATCGTTGAACATATTCTCAGTTCGAACATAATAAACTTTCTTGAGAATTAGAAGCTTATGTCCACAAATCAGCATAGTTTAGGGAACATCGCTCTTATGAAACTCGTCTTGCCCTTGTCTCACATGATACACTGAGGACAATGGATGGAGGGCAACAGGCAGACTACGAATTTTAGATTTCCGGGAAGTATTTGACACGTTGCCCCATTTCAGGCTGTTAACGTAGGTACGAGCATAAGGGATAAGTCCACAGGCATGTGAGTGCCTCGAATCCTTCTTAAACAATAGAATACAGTATGTTGTCCTCGGCGGCGACTGTTCATCAAAGAGAAGGTGAGTGTCAGGAGTGCCCCAGGGAACTGTCATAGGACCAGTGTTATTCTCTACATGCATAAATGATTTAGCGGACAGGGTGGGCAGCAGTCTGCTGTTGTTTGCTGATGGTGCCGTAGTGTACGATAAGGTGTCGAAGTTGAGTCACTGTAGGAAGATAAAAGAAGACTTAGACAAAATTTCCAATTGGAATTATGACCGGCAGCTGGCCCTAAATGTCGAAAAATGTAAGTTACAGCGGATTAGTAGGAAGATCAAGCCTGTCATGGTCGGATACAGTATTACTGGTGACCTGCGTGACACAGTCAACTCGTTTAAATACCTGAGCGCAACGTTGCACAGCGATATGAGGTGGAACGAGTGTGTGAGTGCTGTAGTAGGGAAGGTGACTGGTCAACTTCGGTTTATTGGGAGAATTGTAGGAAGGAGTTGTTCACCTGTAAACGAGACCGCATATAGGGCGCTGGTGCGGCCTATTCTTAAGTACTGCTCGAGTGTTTGGCGTCTTTACGAGGTCGGATTGAAGGAAGACATCGATAGAAATCAGAGTCGGGCTGCTAGATTTGTTCCCGGTATGTTCGAAAAACAGGTAAGTGTGACGGAGATGACACTGGAACTCAAATGGAAATCCCTGGAAGGAAGGCGACGTTCTTTTCGAGAAACACTACGGAGAAAATTTAGAGAACCGGTATTTGAGGCTGGGTGCCGAACGATTCCACTGTCATAATACATATAATGCTTGTAAGGACCACGAAGGCAAGGTATGTGAAATTGGGGGTCATGCGCTGGCATATAGACGTTCATGTTTCCCTCGCTCTGTCCGCGAGTAGAACAGGAAGGGAAATAACAAGCAGTGGTGCAGGTTACCCTCCGCCATGCACCATTTGGTGGCTTACGAAGCATCTAGGTAGATGTAGATGATTTGTTCCGGCTTCTGCTTGTTTGTAAATTGGCTCTAATCTACGATGGTTGGATAAGTGTAAGACTACTGGGTTTGCTTCTAAATAGATAATTACCACTACGCCTATGCATACTACACATGTGGATATACTCTCCTCTAGACTGAATACAATACATTATCGGATCACTATCCTACAGTATGTTGTTGTTGTTGTGGTCTTCAGTCCTGAGACCGGTTTGATGCAGCTCTCCATGCTACTCTATCCTGTGCAAGCTTCTTCATCTCCCAGTACCTACTGCAACCTACATCCTTCTGAATCTGCATAGTGTATTCATCTCTTGGTCTCCCTCTACGATTTTTACCCTCCACACTGCCCTCCAATACTAAACTGGTGATCCCTTGATGCCTCAGAACATGTACAACCAACCGATCCCTTCTTCTAGTCAAGTTGTGCCACAAACTTCTCTTCTTCTCAATCCTATTCAACACTTCCTCATTAGTTATGTGATCTACCCATCTAATCTTTAGCATTCTTCTGTAGCACCACATTTCGAAAGCTTCTATTCTCTTCTTGTCCAAACTATTTATCGTCCATGTTTCACTTCCATACATGGCTACACTCCATACAAATACTTTCAGAAACGACTTCCTGACACTAAAATCAATACTTGATGTTAACAATTTTTAACAATTCGCCAGTCTACATTTTATATCCTCTCTACTTCGACCATCATCAGTTCTTTGCTCCCCAAATAGCAAAACACCTTTACTACTTTAAGTGTCTCATTTACTAATCTAATTCCCTCAGCATCACCTGACTTAATTCGACTACATTCCATTATCCTCGTTTTGCATTTGTTGATGTTCATCTTATATCCTCCCTTCAAGACACTGTCCATTCCGTTCAACTGCTCTTCCAAGTCCTTTGCTGTCTCTGACAGAATTACAATGTCATCGGCGAACCTCAAAGTTTTTGTTTCTTCTACGTGGATTTTAATACCTACTCCGAATTTTTCTTTTGTTTCCTTCACTGCTTGCTCAATATACAGATTGAATAACATCGGGGAGAGGCTACAACCCTGTCTCCCTCCCTTCCCAACCACTGCTTCCCTTTCATGTCCCTCGACTCTTATAACTGCCATCTGATTTCTGTAAAAATTTTAAATAGCTTTTCGCTCCCTGTATTTTACCCCTGCCACCTTCAGAATTTGAAAGAGAGTATTCCAGTCAACATTGTCAAAAGCCGTCTCTAAGTCTACCAATGCTAGAAACTTAGGTTTGCCTTTCCTTAATCTACCTTCTAAGATAAGTCACTGCGTCAGTATTGCCTCACGTGTTCCGATATTTCTACGGAATCCAAACTGATCTTCCCTGAGGTCGGCTTCTACTAGTTTTTCCATTCGTCTGTAAAGAATTCGTGTTAGTATTTTGCAGCCGTGACTTATTAAACTGATAGTTCGGTAATTTTCACATCTGTCAACACATGCTTTCTTTGGGATTGGAATTATTATATTCTTCTTGAAGGCTGAGGGTATGTCGCCTGTTTCATACATCTTACTCACCAGATGGTAGAGTTTTGTCAGGACTGCCTCTCCCAAGGCTGTCAGTAGTTCTAATGGAATGTTGTCGACTCCCGGGGCTTTGTTTCGACTCAGGTCTTTCAGTGCTCTGTCGAACTCTTCACGCAGTATCATATCTCCCATTTCATCTTCGTCTACATCCTCTTCCATTTCCATAATATAGTCCTCAAGTACATCGCCCTTGTATAGTCCCTCTATATACTCCTTCCACCTTTCTGCTTTCCCTTCTTTGCCTAGAACTGGGTTTCCATCTGAGCTCTTGATATTCATACAAGTGGTTCTCTTTTCTCCAAAGGTCTCTTTAATTTTCCTCTAGGCAGTATCTATCTTACCCCTAGTGAGATAAGCCTCTACATCCTTACATTTGTCCTCTAGCCATCCCTGCTTAGCCTTTTTGCACTTCCTGTCGATCTCATTTTTGAGACGTTTGTATTCCTTTTTGCCTGCTTCATTTACTGCATTTTTATATTTTCTCCTTTCATCAGTTAAATTCAATATTTCTTCTGTTACCCAAGGATTTCTACTAGCCTTCGTCTTTTTTCCTACTTGATCCTCTGCTGCCTTCACTACTTCATCCCTCAAAGCTCCCATTCTTCTTCTACTGTATTTCCTTCCCCCATTCTTGTCAATAGTTCTCTTATGCTCTCCCTGAAACTCTGTACAACCTCTGGTTCTTTCAGTTTATCCAGCTCCCATCTCCTTAAATTCCCACCTTTTTGCAGTTTCTTCAGTTTTATCTACAGTTCATAACCAATAGATTGTGGTCAGAGTCCACATCTGCCCCTGGAAATGTCTTAAAATTTAAAACCTGGTTCCTAAATCTCTGTCTTACCATTATATAGCCTATCTGAAACCTTTTAGTATCTCCAGGGTTCTTCCATGTATGCAACCTTCTTTCATGATTCTTGAACCAAGTGTTAGCTATGATTAAGTTATGCTCTGCGCAAAATTCTACCAGGCGGCTTCCTCTTTCATTTCTTACCCCCAATCCATATTCACCTACTACGTTTCCTTCTCTCCCTTTTCCTACACTCGAATTCCAGTCACCCATGACTATTAAATTTTCGTCTGCCTTCACTATCTGAATAATTTCTTTTATTTCATCATACATTTCTTCAATTTCTTCGTCATCTGCAGTGGTAGTTGGCATATAAACTTGTACTACTGTGGTAGGCGTGGGCTTCGTATCTATCTTGGCCACAATAATGCGTTCCCTATGCTGTTTGTAGTAGCTTACCCGCATTCCTATTTTCCTATTCATTATTAAACCTACTCCTGCATTAACCCTACTTGATTTTGTGTTTATAACCCTGTAGTCACCTGACCAGAAGTCTTGTTCCTCCTGCCACCGAACTTTACTAATTCCCACTATATCTAACTTTAACCTATCCATTTCCCTTTTTAAATTTTCTAACCTACCTGCCCGATTAAGGGATCTGACGCTCCGATCCGTAGAACGCCAGTTTTCTTTCTCCTGATAATGACATCTTCTTGAATAGTCCCCGCCCGGAGATCCGAATGGGGGACTATTTTACCTCCGGAATATTTTACCCAAGAGGACGCCATCATCATTTAACCATACAGTAAAGCTGCATGCCCTCGGGAAAAATTACGGCTGTAGTTTCTCCTTGCTTTCAGCCGTTCGCAGTACCAGCACAGCAAGGCCGTTTTGGCTAGTGTTACAAGGCCAGATCAGTCAATCATCCAGACTGTTGGCCCTGCAACTACTGAAAAGGCTGTTGCCCCTCTTCAGGAACCACACGTTTGTCTGGCCTCTCAACAGATACCCCTCCATTGTGGTTGCACCTGCGGTACGGCTATCTGTATCGCTGAGGCACGCAAGCCTCCCCACCAACGGCAAGGTTCATGGTACATGGGGGGATCCTACAGTAGGTGGGGTAAAAAACTACTAGTCCTGTGATTAAGTCCCGATCTTCCCCTACTCTTGCAGTATCTCCGAATTATGCGTAGATGTGTGATGTTTTTGCACCAATGTAAATGATTCTGTGGATAGTGTATTGGAAACTCTGTGACATTATTAAGATTCATATGAAGAAGGTCGGCTCCATTTGAAAAGAAAGGTGATGTATTTTTCATGAAATATTATTCCTTCAACGAAAACAATGTAATGGTGTCATTACATTGTCTCATTTCTAGCGCAGTAATCATAGAAATTAGAAATAATATAATATGTTCTATACACAATATTGTACACGATTCTCACGATAATTTAGCGTTGTGAAAACGTGTGTTTCCTCAGTCGCTTTAATACGAGGCGGGGATATACGTTTTGGAAGGGATGGTCAGCACACAGGTATTTTGCTGTTGTTCTCAAGGCAACATACGTTCCAGTAAGCAGAAAGTATTTCCCCTCAGCGTTCAGAAATGTCTTTGAAGCCAGACTGTTTAACGGTTCTTAAGATATTCTAGACAGGAATTTTGTTTACGATCCGTTGTTTACTAATGGAGAGGACCGCTGGCCGCATTTCACACACACACAAACACACACACACACACACACACACTAACAGGTGTTGCGAAGTATGCGATTGTACCGGCGAAAGCTTCTGTTTGCTCTTGTCCATCTGCAAACGTGAGGCTGAGAGTATGTATTCGTTTGGACACTGCAGAACGAACCACATCATTCGTGTGAAATCATAACAGGACTCCGCACGCCATCTCATCCAGCAGTTGAGGCCACGCTTGCCGGCGCGTAGCAAGTGCTACCTTGAAATAAAGAGGATGGCACAGGAGAGGAATTCGCGGTGGGTCGCATCAAATCAGTCAGAAGATTGTTGACTTAAATAAATTGTGCAGATATCTCATGTGATACTAAATCCAATGAAAGACAGATGATGAATGTTTCCGGTGGGTATAGGTATGAAGGTGCCAGCAGTGAGAAGTGTCAATGAGTGGCTTTTTTTACCAGTCCGACACACTAGCTGAAAAGATACACAGAAATTGTTCGGGGAAACCTTAACTCGAAATAACACTCATTTAATGAGTAACCCTAAAACTGACGAATGGGAACACTCATAGCAGACCATATTTTAGTTCTAAAAGTTTCTGGCAGGTATAGGTTTGCGGGAGGAATAGAGATACCAGCAATGAGATGCATCAAAGGGTGCTTTGACCGGCCTAATGACTTTCCTACATGAGCCTCGTTTTACTTAGCCACGGACCACTTTCAGACAGTGCCAGCACATCTAGAACGTTTGAAAGCACATTGCTGGTGACCGTTCAGCTCTTCATCCGTGACGACTAGCCAGATATTTAACTATTGTTCTATGGTGATCAGTATTTCCGAGAAACACGTGTAACGGCTTGAAGAAAGCATCGTGTTCTTGAGATTTTTGCCCATCCGTAAGTGATTTCACCGAACTGGAAACAGAAGGCTCTTGTTCGACTGTGAGGTACATTGCCATTGTACACATTTCCCATCTTTATTTGGTTGAGAGAACATCGGCTGTGATGTGATGTTTGCATCAAGATGGTGAAACACTGGTGGAAGAGACATTTCCTAGTTCTGCAGAAATGCGAAACGTACATGATTAAGAGTATTGAAACCTTAGTTGACTTTGTAAAGCAAAAGGCTGATCTGGAATTTGTTATATCACTGAGGTCAGTATTCTTTGAAGAAAACATGGGTAGAAATACTAGTTTTCTCTTCTTCCAAGGTTTCACGTAAACATCTTCACAGACAAGTTTCTAGTTACTCAACGATTTGTAGCAAGTCCCACGGAAATGTTATGATTCTCTAAAGAAGTAATTTCCTCTCTTATTCTTCAGAATTATACTGTAGAGGCAATAGGTAACATACTGCTATGCATCTGATATCGAGAACTGTTGGGTAAGTGGTATGATATTCCGGCAAACCATGTGAAAATATATGAAATTCAGGACATTTTCATATGATACTCAATGATTTCAGCATGAAAGTCTCACAACTGACATCGCTGTCGAGGTAGGTCAATTTATTCGCGATTGCCGAAGCATTTCTTATCGATAGAGCTGAGAAAGAAAATATTCCTTAATCTCAGAGTCTGGAGGTGGTCGGAAGTCGTTGCAAAAGCCACGGCAGCGAACAGGCTTGCCGTAAACAGTACTGTTAGCGGACGTCTTTATCCTGGAGGAATGACCCAACCTCTGTTGGGTGGAGAGTGGCCACTGTCCATGGAGGGCGCCCCGATCATGCATCAGCCAGAGCGTGCGGGGGGCAGTTGCCTCGTGACCGTTTGCTGCGGTGGATGACTGACCGACCTCGCAGGATATATCAAGCAGCGCCACTATGCATGACGCATTTCCTTCTGTTTTTGAGATGTGTTGGTCTTCGCGGTGTGTCTAGGAGTGCCTGGTGGTAGATAGCTATGTGCAGGATGTGGAAGTGATGATTTTGTATGGTGCTGAATATGATTTGTGTCCACTAAAGAGACGTAGTGGTTTCGCATGGTGGTACAATCTTTTGTGGTGATATAGACTGGTAGGAGATCAGTTTCACCAGTAATCAGTTTTCAATTCCTTTTTTTAAAAAAAAAAAATAACAATTAAACTGAAATTAATAAACTGCGAAAAAACATCAGTAAGACAAAAAGCAGTAGGCTTTCCCATCCTTATGCCTCAGTTCGTTTCATGTTAGCGGCAGATAGTGTCCGCCAATGCTGAAATAATGAATTACTGAAACAACACCGTCTTCAGAATTTCCCTGCCGTTCCTCAATAGATCACCGTCCTCACACTCATATGATATCTGTCAGTGACATCCAGAATGTAGTAACAACTCGAGAGTAGTAACATTGTTAGACATATGTTTTCCTACCAATGCTTCTCAAGCTTTTTTCCTCTGCGAAAAATAGTATCAAGTCACTTTCCTCCAGCCTACTTTGCTGATAAAAAGTCACTTTCTTATATTTTCTTTGCCTTATTCTCTGTTTTACAAAATTCAATTTAGAAGGATTTTATCGAACAGGAACAAACAATACGTAAATTATTATGGAATAAATTATCTGTCTTTATAATATTTTCATTTACTCAAAAATTATGAGATAAACAATATTTGTAATTCAGCAAAAAAGCGTAACAAGAGCATTAAAATGTTAGTAGGGAGTAGTATTTTGCCTCTTACATTATCAATTAACGTAATTAATTTGGTGGTTTACAGTAACATAGTTATGTCACTTGAGATCGAATGTTAGATACTTGTTGATATTGGAGTGCTTCACACTAAAAATTGTAGAACTGCATGCTCTACAAAAGTAATTTTTGTGCTGGCCATGATAGCGAGAGAGGCTGAGGAAGTGACTGTCTTTGGGAAGCTCGGGGATGAACTGGGAATTTTTTTTCAGTGACCAAAGGGCAGAATTTTCAGTCTCCTTGTGGAGCGACCCATGTAGAGTTCAGAAGAGTTCAGTGAGACTAGCGATGATATAACCAAATACTTAATGATTTCAGCGTCAGCTCCACTGCACTCCCTGTAAAAGAATCTTAATACAAACTAAATTTAGTGGAAGGGGTTCAAGGCTTTCCTATTTTTAGTTAACTGGTAAAATAACGTCGAAAAAGCAGAGTTTACCATTGGAAATTTTATTCTACTCATAAAACATTGTTTACAAATTGCACTATTGATAAAAGGAAATGTTTTAATACAGGATGATAAAAACCAACTGCGTTCAACAAAAATGTGGACGAATATTCCCTGAATGGGTTTCAAAGTTCTACAATGGATCGAAGGATGACCTATGCCATATCACATCTATAATCTAGGTTTAAATTAAGTTTCACAAAAGAGAAAACTATCAAAATGGTCTACAGTGACCCTCAATTATCTTTAATTACTTATCTAACTTGTCGTAAATTACAGTGGCTGATGTGGCTTCTCAATAATTATATAACAGAAAAATCATCGCGTTTCAGATTTTTACTGCAAGTAGCAAATGTGAACACCATGAGATTTAATTGACGATCGACACTAGTATTACGTAAAAAGGGGGTGTAACAGATGCGACTTCTGCAGTTCTGAGTGAAGCTTTATGCGCTGTTATGCGGCATCGCGTGTGTTCATTACCTTCTCGTTGGTTAGGCAGTGTCAGGGGGCGTCGGTCGGCACAGCTCCACGCACCTCGACGACTCGGAAGCCACTCCTCTCCTAACTTCTCCTTACTTCAATTTACCGAAGTGAGTTTAAAAAAAAAAAACTATCTGGCTGTATTTTCATCTGACCAATCAGGGTCTCAATGTTAACCTTAAGCTCCGCCAACAAAAATTCTGTCTATCCAATGAGAAACGTTATACTTTTCGTGGTGGGGCAATGTTTTTAAAGTTTGCAACGTAACAGAGACGCGAAAAAGTCTCACGCTAAAACTTGCAGCTGGTGTGGCCCTTATAGTGCTATCGTAAGATCTACACTGTTCTTCTGGAGGGCTCTATCTTTTAACATGGGCTGGGGGGTGATCCTGGGGGTTACTTTTCGTGGTGGGGCAATGTTTTTAACGTTTGCAACGTAACAGAGACGCAAAAAAGTCTCACTCCAAAACTTGCGGCTGGTGTGGCCCTTTTAGTGTTATCGTAAGATCTATACTGTTCTTCTGGAGGGCTCTAGCTTTTAACATGGGCTGGAGGGTAGTCCTGGTGGTTAGCTTGAAACGTGGGTGTCCGTCCCATATCGTAGGGCCTTCTGGGTTAACACGGTTCTGCTCTCGGCTTCTGTCCTCGTTTCTCCCCTCGGAACTGCGACTGTCTCACGGTGGGAAGATATGACATGCATTTAGGCATTCTTGTGTTAGTCTGTGGTATTCCATTTTCTCACTCGTTACTCGTATTACTTTGGTTAATTTAATGTCACGATTTACTCGGAGCTATGTGACATACTACTGGATTTGCTTATCATGTCAGGGTTTTCATGGAAGGTGTTGGATTTGCCTGACACCTTACAACCATGCTCCCTGAATCTAAAGATATTGGCACTCAGTATAAACCGAACACAACGGTTTGCATTTATGTCATAAAAGAAGTATGGAATCAGGTGCGTGGATTCGTAATAGAAAAAAACAGACGCACCTGATATTTGTCGATTAAAGCGCCATCTACCGTGATTGGGAAACAGTGGTTTGAGTTACCAGCACATATTTTTTGCCGTAAATTCAGGCTATGCAATAAATTTCATTTGAAAGTACAAAGCTGGCCCCACCCAAGCAGGAGGGTTTGTTAGGGGTTTGTTAGGGAGTGGCCACTTGTAGCACCAACAGATCCCCTTTACTAACATTAACTTTTCACCTCGAACATTTCTCTCGTATTATGCGAAGATTTCGAGACAATTAGTTGTCTTAAGAAGAACATCCCGTAGTGTTCGAGCCGTGTGTCATAAAAAGTGTCACTAGTTTGAATGATGCCTCGTTTAAGACTGAGCATTTGTACGTGTTGCCAATGGCCTCAGGCCTCGCGGCGGTGGTAATACCGATTCCCCGGCAGATCACTGAAGTTCAGCGCTGCAGGTCTGGGCTAGCACTTGGATGGGGCTGTTGGCAAGCGGGGTGCACTCAGCAATTGTGTGGTAAGCTGAGGATTAAGAAGTAGCGGCTCCGGTCTCGTAACTAACATGCGGCCGGGAGGGCGGTGTGCTGACCACATGCCCGTTCATACCCGCATCCTGTGACGCCTGTGGACTGAGGATGACACGGCGGCCGGTCGGTACTGTTGGGCTTTCATGGCCTCTTCTGTCGGAGTTTAGTTACTATTTGTAAGTATTACAATAATCTTCCGTAACCTTTCTGGTGTCTCGCAGTCTTTGTGGCATAGGTGTGCAGCTTCTTGTGGACCACTGATCAGTGTCTACCCAAAAATTCAACAGGCAATATTTCTCATCGTCTGTAAAGAGTATGGATTCCGTTCGTGTGCGATATTGGAGATATGAATGTAACTAGGTACTAGTTGTCCCATTATGTGTTTTAGCAGTTTTTCTAACACATGATATAGTTTTTCCAGAAATCTGCAATGCAACTGTGTATTCAGTAGTGGATTTACAATTTTTTGTGTCCCTAGGTACACTGTAAGAAATGCGTCCCTCCCAAGGTATATTTTAAACTATAAATGTAGTTTTGAAATCACAGTGAATGTGCTCTAAATTGCTGATAACAATCACATTATAACATTAAATTTTTTAAACTCATTCGAAGAAATAAACGAAACTCATCAGCCAGCAAAGTTTGCGTCTGGCTAGGATGGCAGCAAACTTCTTAATCATATCTTCATAGATGAGACGATCATCATAAGGCCAGCTTCGATGTGGAGAACGGACAAGGCGTTCAATCTCTCCTCAGACAAAGTAAAACTTAGGTATGATTTCAACCTTTTAAGAACCGAAAACTATATTATGCTCAACAATTTATAAGTGCTGTACACAGAAACATTGTAAGAGCAATGTCAGCATTCGGAAACATGGAGTGTAACAACTACTTTCGTTGAAATTTACTCGTTTCGACTAATCTCACAGGATTTCAAAAGCCTTGCGAAATGTGCACATTCATTTGGGAAGGAAGGTTCTAAATCGGTTTCATATGACTCTTGGAGTTTTCTACATGTTCTGAAATAATCGCTGGTGAACAGTTCTCAAGTTTACTGAAAGCTATGAGGGAGTCTACCAGCGTTTGTTCCTTCCTCCTCAGCAATTCAGCATACAAGTTGTCGAATATTGGGAAAAATTTTTCGACTCTAAATTTCTCCCTATCAGTCCGAAGGACCTATTCAGTGTTCGTTTCTTCATCAATATGAAGTTTGCGTTCCCTTGATCTTTTATAAGTGCATTCGTTCTCCGTATCAGTCATAATCTCCATGGATTTACTTTCATAATAGTCGAACATGCCAAGAATTGAGCTAATAGACCCTACAACTGATTCAAACAATTCGTGCACTGTTTCAGTGTCAACATTTACACTTTTCTGTATCACATTTGCAGTATTAAATGTTTGGAGTATGTCCTTCCAAACGGGAATCATGACTACTGTTTCTTGTCCGCAGAGTTGATACAGTAAAACTAATGCCTTATTTCGTGCAAGTGGTTTCTCATGGGTGTTATTGGTAAATGTGTGGGGGCATTGATAACTCTCTCCCAGTTTCGACTTTCATATGCTGTCTCTCTTGCTGACCACAGAATTTGGAGACAGGAGTTTCAGTGCGGCCTCAGCTAGCTTTTCAGACTTGTGTCCTGGGTTTGGTAAAAACAGAAGGTAACTTTCACCATGTTCACCATTCTCGTTCACGCAGCTTAATACGAAAGATAATTGATTAATACGTGAAACGACCATAACAGAACTACTGTTATAGAGAGAGTTGATATTATTTATAACAATTATTACAATTCGTTCAGAAGGTAACTGTTTTTTCATCGCAGATTGTTAAAGACAGATAACTTGTGTGTCCCCGCCAAATATTTCCACGTCGTTCAGTGCGAGGAAAGTTTAAGAGACATAATAAATTGAGCGGTATGTAAAGACAGTCGACGTGGCTGAAGTCCACCGCTTGTTAGCTTCTTCGCTACTGCAAACATCCTTTTCAACACATTGCGCCAGTACATTGTTTTTTGTCTCAGTGTCTGACTCGAAATGGTATACTACCGTTCTAAGTGATTTTTTCCTTGTTAAACGTGAAAACTCAAAATTTGTGTGTTCAAGTGCATTTTCATGATGAGATAAAATATTTCTCTAATCTGAGAGACCATTACTAGCAATGGTGGTCATACTTTCGAATAATTTACACATAGCAAACATGCTACAGGAGTGTACTAAGTAGTCCCTCAATGTTGAATCACCGTTTAAAAGTTTACGATAAAATAAATTTTTGTTCAAATATCTAGTTTTATCGCCTATTGACCTTCCTGAACTAGCAAAATCGCCGTTACAATTTTGATAAATGCCATGGTGTCACGGAATGCCGATTGCTGATTCAGTAACACACCATTCCGCAGGATCATCACTAATGACGTTATTTCTTTTTATAATATCTGATTTGGCAGTTAGGTATTTATGAGACTCGAATTCTGGAACAATTTGTTTCTCGTTATTTTCAACTATTGTTTCGTTCGCACTTCTTTCAGTACAGCTGTATTGGTAGATCTCTCAGCATCAGTACTTGAACTGGAAGTCATCAAACATTTGTCTATTCTGCCAAGTGTTTTTAGAACATTAGCTTCTCGTTCTCGCTTTCCTTCGCCAATTTCCGAAATTACACCCCATATAATTTTTGCACGTTGGTTTTTTTCACTCTTATTCATGTTGAGGACACTTACGAAATTGTCAACTGAAACCAACACAAAAGAAAATAAGTTAAAAAAACAGCATCCTGTTCAAAATTGTACCACACAGCACACGAGCACACAGCTTTCTCCTTTAAACACAACAGTGATCAGCTGACTAGCGTGGATTACTTGACCTAACTGTGCTATGAAATAAGATCGTTCAGACAAGAATGACAATGTAGAATAATTTGATTTCATTTTCGTCTGTTTCTCTATTCTCAATGAATAGAAGTTAGAAGACGGCAGCATTCTCGGAATAACAACGTATCGAAGATAGTAGTGTCAGTTGTCGTCCTTGTAGCTAACTTTAAAATATTATTGAACAATTTCATAAAAAATATACCAGACAGAAATTGAAGATTTTAATTTCCATTCAGTCACCAAGTAAGCTAACGGTGTTTCATAGTTTGTTTTGTCGACTGTCTTCTTACGGCTTCTTTAAACTACCAAATAATTTTGGTCGTTTGTAAACCCAGTAATTTTAAAACGTAAAATGTTATAATAAATGTTGTTGTTGTTGTGGTCTTCAGTCCAGAGACTGGATTGATGCAGCTCTCCATGCTACCATATCCTGTGCAAGCTTCTTCATCTCCCAGTACTTACTGCAACCCACATCCTTCTGAATCTGCTTAGTGTATTCATCTCTTGGTCTCCCTCTACGATTTTTACCCTCCACGCTGCCCTCCAATGCTAAATTTGTGATCCCTTGATGCCTCAGAACATGTCCTACTAATCGGTCCCTTCTTTTTATCAAGTTGTGCCACATACTCCTCTTCTCCCCAATTCTATTCAATACCTCCTCATTAGTTATGTGATCTACCCATCTAATCTTCAGCATTCTTCTGTAGCACCACATTTCGAAAGCTTCTATTCTCTTCTTGTCCAAACTATTTATCGTCCATGTTTCACTTCCATACATGGCTACACTCCATACAAATACTCTCAGAAACGACTTCCTGACACTTAAATCTATACTCGATGTTAACAAATTTCTCTTCTTCAAAAACGCTTTCCTTGCCATTGCCAGTCTACATTTTATATCTTCTCTACTTTGACCTTCATCAGTTATTTTGCTCCCCAAATAGCAAAACTTCTCTACTACTTTAAGTGTCTCATTTCCTAATCTAATTCCCTCAGCATCACCCGACTTAATTCGACTACATTCCATTATCCTCGTTTTGCTTTTGTTGAAGTTCATCTTATAATAAATACAATGCAAAAAGTCCTGCCCTCTAATGCTGCCGCCCCCAGGCTCGTGCCTAGTGGGCCTATATGTAAAGCCCCCTAAGCGCGTATGCAGGTTCGAACTAGATACCCATGAAGCATGGTTCCATATGATCCACGAATCGATACACATAATGTGATATAGTTGAAAAAAGTCTTGAAAAACGTATCTTTTAGCTTTTGAATAACAGAATCTATGTTGTGAAAACAGTTATGAACAATCTCTCTACAATCTGCCTACTGATACGAGTGAGATCATGCGATCGCGTGCATTCAGAGTTCACTCAACATAAAACCATGAAAAAATTAGAAATTTCGATGGCTTCCTAATAATATCAGTTACCTATCTCCCTACTGTTAAAAATATAAGTCTCATTATCTTAGTCCTTTCTACTCATACTCGATTGTATTGAGTAAAGCGCTGTCCGCTACGAAACTTGCAGCTCTCCTGCAGCCTGGAGTTTTCGTCTAGTCATGGAAGTTTGGTCAGTTGTGCATAAAACAGTTCTTGAATTTTCCATGAATTACCGCAAGGGGAACTGTTTCCACGTTCAAGAATAAATATTATCAGTCCACTATACACTGAATAGATAAGATATTGGACAGCGATATGAAATTATACGCATGGCGATACTATTGCGTGTGCAAAGTGGAAGAGGGGAGTGCACTGGCGAAGCTATCGTTTGCACTCAGGTGATTCATGTGAAAAGAAAAGAAAATTAACTGTCTTTGAACACGTAATGTCAGTTGGAGTTAGACGCATGAGACATTCCATTTCGGATATCAGGGAATTCGGTAATCCAAGATCCACAGTGTCAAGAGAGAGAATACCAAATTTCAGGCAGTACCTCTCACCACGGACAATGCAGTGGCCAACGGGCATCAATAACGACCTAGTGCAGCGGCATTTGCGTAGAGGTTTCAGTAGCAACAGAGAAATAACTGCTGAAGTCAATGTTGGACGTTCCACGAACATGCGGCGAAATCTGAAGTTACGAGGCTATGGCATCAGACATCGGACGTGAGTGGCTATGCTAACAGCCCGACGTCGACTGAAGGGCCTCTCTTGGGCTCGTGACCGTGGGCTGGTGTGATGAGCCCTGATTTCAGTTGGTAAGCCACGGCCCCATGTTGTCAACAAGACACTGTGCAAGCTGGTGGTGGCTCCATAAGGATGTGTGCTGTGTTTAAGTAGAGTGGAATGGACTTCTTGGAGATCATTCCCAAACAACAATTGAATTTTTATGGATGACAATGTGCCATATCACCGTGCCACAAACTGTCGCGATTGATTGGAAGAACATTCTGAGGATAATTCGAGAGAATGATTTGGCCACCCAGATAGTCCAACACGAATCCCTTTGAACATTTATGAGAAGTAATCCAGAGGGCAGTTCGTGCAGGCCATCCTACACCAGAAACACTTTCGCAGTTATGGATAGCTATATAAGCAGTATGGCTCCTTACCACTGCAGGGGACTTCCAACGACTTGTTGAGGTCAGGCCAGGTAAAAGGGGGTCCGACACGATGTTAGGTGGTATCCTATAACTTTTGTCACCTCAGTCTAAGTATTATATGTTGCAGTATTTTGAACGAGTTCATGAATTGTTAGTGACCATTTTAAAGTCAAGAACAGACCAATCCCTCTTGTCCCTTCTCTGAAATTTGTAATAGTTTAAGGTGCTTAACGACATAGGGCAACAGAGGGCTTAACATAATCGTTGTATTTCAGTGCATTTAAATAATCACAAATATGATGTGTTTGTGGATTTGATTCTTGTTCTCAAGAAGCATTTTTAACTAAATTGGACAACTGTGAAGTCATTTAAGAAGATAACTTTTATTAACTCTTAATGACTTAAAAGAATTTTCTGCTATTCTTCCACATCGATATTACTGTGACAGTCGTTGATTACGTCTACGTAGAAAGGAGTTAGTTTCCTATTCCGTGAGAGATAAGGATGAGATGTGGACCGTCTTACCATGGAGGGAGTCGTCACTCCGGTCCATTACAGCTCGTGGGTGACATTCTTGGTCGTCCTCAAGAGACCATATGGGCGTCTTCGAGTTCGTGGCGACTTCGAGCTACGCTTAAACCTCAGCTACAGGTTGAAGACTATCCCCTCCTGCGTCCCGAGGACCTGTATTCCAAGCTCGTAGGGGGACCATTTTTTTCGAAGATCGATCGTGCCGAGGCCTACCACCAAATAGCTTTTGACGAGCCTTTTACTTACTTGACCATCGTCAAAATACCGTTTGGGCTGTTCCGGTTGAACTGCGTCGTGTATGGCATCACTTGTGAACCAGCCATCTTTCAGCATTACTTGGAACAGCTCTTGCGGGATGTGCCAGGTTGTATCAACTACCTCGACGATATCGCCGTCACCAGTCATACCACGGATGAACATCTCAGTCATGCACCTGCGGACTGCAGGCCTAAAATGCAACCTTGATAAATGCTTCTTTTTTCAACCTGGGTCACATCATTTCCCGCGATGGCATATCACCTCGCTCCTCCCACATCGCCTCTATAGCGGCCCATCCTCGTCTGCGCGACGTCCACCAATTGCTGTTCATTCCCTCCGCCGCTCAAATTGCGGCGCCCCTCCATCACCTACGCCGAAAGAACGTGCCGTTTCATTGCTCCCAGGCTTGTGAATCGGTTTTCCGAACCTGAAAGCGGAGGTTGCACTCTGCGGCGTGTCTCATGCCATACAACTCCTCTCTTCTCCTCCTTTTGGCTATGGAAGCCTCAGACTGTGGTGTTGGGGTTGTCCTTTTGCACTGTCTACCGGATGCATAAGAGCGCCTAGTGGCATAATTATCTAAATCCCTTACAGATGCTATCCCGCGTCCGGCCATCCTGATTTAGGTTTTCCGTGATTTCCGTAAATCGCTCCAGGTAAATGCTGGGATGGTTCCTTTCAAAGGGCACGGCCGACTTCCTTCCCCGTTCTTCCCTAATCCAATGAGACCGATGACCTCGCTGTCTGGTCTCCTTCCCCAAAAGAACCAACCTTACAGATGCCCAATGCAAATATTCCCAAATTGAGAAGGAGGCCGTAGGCTCTGCAGATCTGCTCCTGCAACTAATGCGGCGCTATGTTCTCCATGGCTGGCCGATGCTTCCTCCATCTCGCGCTCAGGCTGACCTTTGATCCTTCTTCTTCATCCGCCATCAACTGGTGGCTGTCAACAGGTTGCTCCTCTGAGTGGAAAATGACGCCAATGCACAAGTCATCTTGCGGTCCCGGACTCTCCACATCTCACATCAAGGTCACCGGGGGATCACTCGGCCAAAAACCCTTGCACATCGCCATGTCTTCTGGGTAGGCATGACAGTGGACGTGGAGTGCATGGTCTGGGGTTGTCAGCAGTGTACCCAGGCCCTTCCCACACCACGCTGGTCCTTCCAATCCCGGCCGGCTGCTTCCCTCCCAAGGGAATTCATCCATGTGGATTTTGGGGGACCCTTCCTCGGCGCTTGCTGGTTACTCATCACGGATTCCTACTCCCACTTCCCATTCATTATCCTATGCTCCTCTATCACCACGGAGAATTTCATCATGGCCCTGTCAAAAATAATTTCCATTGAAGACCTTGGTATCTGACAACGGCCCACAACTTCACAGACAAGAGATCGCCAAATTCTGCCACAATAATGGTATCCACCAAGTCAATACCCCTCCTTTCAATCCCCAATGGAGAGGTGGAGCGCCTTGTTCGCACTTTTAAAACTCAGATGAAGAAGTACACAGAGGACCATTCTCCTAAATAAGCTCTTACATTGTTTCTCAGTACCTACAGGGCCACGCCGGTGGGCGACAATAGTCCAGCCGAACTGCTCCATGGTCGCCAGGCTCAGACACTACTCCATCTCTTCCTGCCGCAGGTTGCACCTTGCGCCCTGCTCGGCACTTCCCGATATTCATCCGGCTTTTCAAGGTGTGGGCTCGTGGTTTCAGGCCAAGGTCCAGCTGGCTTCCAGGGGTTGTTATCTGGCCCCATGGTCGACTACTGTTCGCTGTACACCTGGACGACAGTGTGCTTTTGCATCAGTGCAACCAAAAGCGTCCTAGCTTCCTCTAGCAGCCACAGCTCCAAACGCCGGCTCCTCTCTCTCCCCCATCGCGGCCCCTGCCTTGGGGCCTATCCAATGTTGATGCCCTCTCCTCAGTTGGTGGATGATCATCCTGGAGATAGCCAGCAGACTCCGGCTGCTAGCCCTGCGCCGCTGCATACTCCAGACCCAGGACAGCTCCAGGACCTTCCCTGAACCCATATCCTGTCCCCTCTTCAGCTCCGCCCCAGTTGGATGACGCGGACGTCCCCACGACACTTGCCCAGCCCGATGTCCCCTCACAACTGCCATTGCTTCAGCGTTCCAGCCGCCTCGCACGGAAGGCAGCGCCCTACTCTACGGCGGCCGGGTTCCACTGCCTCCTTCAGGAGGACTTAGCTGCAGATCAGCCTACGGCACCAGGCTATATTGGTATTTTCTACCCTGGGGTCTCCCGTGCTGCACCAGCTTTTGCAATAGAGAAGGGGTATTATGCCGGAGCCAACGTAGCCCCTGAGCGCCGGCAACCCGTATTACACCACAGAGGACGGGGCTGTCTATGTCCAATGCGTACCAAAAGCACCACGGTAAACACAGGCTATTAACATACAAGATAATGGAAACAGACATTCCGAGAACTACTTCCTGCAGGGGGACCTCGAGACACAGCCTGCAGGAAGTATCACTACGCCAAAACCTGATTGGCTGGAGACAGCTATTTAGCGGCTAGAACCAGCATCGAAGTTCAGTTTACTCTAGATGCCGACCTCGTGGACTTCGACCGCTGAGGATTACGTCTTCGTCTCTGAATTGGACTTTTACCAGTGTGTGTGTGTATGTGTTACCACCAACCTTTGTGGAAAATTAGAAGTGGACTTTTGTTTGCCTCAATTAGGAGACTTTTACACGCATCTTTATTGTTACCTTTCTTTTGGTTTTCAGTCTTCAACCTTGTAAACTTACAAATAAAAGTTGTGTATGTGAAAAATATCGAATTGTCAGTCACAACATCACCGTATGAGGATGCTTCCAGTATTGTCGAACGTGGTAGTTTTGCTGTATGATGTGTTATGTTTTACGGGTGTCCTATCCTTCATATATTTTAACTTGTGCACTCACATGACAACATTTCTGACCTCTTCCCCCGTGCTTCGTTTCCGTGGTTGCATTCGGTGCTGAATTCGTGATAATGGGTGACTGCACCGAACAGCGCAGGTGGAGGAGTTATTGGAACCAGGGAATATTCGCTGTATGGAGTGTCCTGCCTGTTCCCCCGACTTAAATCCCGTGTAGCACTTGTGGGGTGCTTTGCGGTGACGTCCACATGGACCACCGGCCATCCAGCAGTTGTCAGCCAAGTTGCAGGACGACTGGAACGCCCTGCTACAAGAACTCCTCACCAACCTTGTGGCTAATGTGGGAGCACTTTCCAAAGCAAACATTGGCGTCCGTAATGACCATACACTCTTTTAAAACCCATGTCCCGCTGTTTGTAATGCCAGTAATATCAGGAATCGAGGTTCAAATGGTTCAAAGGTCTCTGAGCACTATGGGACTCAACTTCTGAGGTCATTAGTCCCCTAGAACTTAGAACTACTTAAACTAACCTAAGGACATCACATACATCCATGCCCGAGGCAGGATTCGAACCTGCGACCGTAGCAGTCTCGCGGCTCCAGACTGCAGCGCCTAGAACCGCACGGCCACGTCGGCCGGCAGGAATCGAGGTGACTTCAATGTAATTTTTCCTTTGAATTTCTTATTTTTGTTCATCTCATTGACCATTTCTTTCAATTACCGTATATACTATACTGTAGCCGATATTTCTATATGTAGTCGAAGATTCATGGAGGATTGTTACGTGGGAATGCCACATCACGCGAAAGATACTTTCGTTCTTTACGTCTTACATAAAAGTGAACATTCGATCTGAATATCTTACGATTTACCGAACAGGCAGTACATGTCAATGGTATGCATCTATTCCCTTGACTTTTGATTAATGCATCAAAATTAATTGTAATACTGTACCAATTTCTCGTTTTCAGTTGCAAACAGTTAGCTCTTAAGTAATTACCAATGCAATTGTCTTTCCAATATGTACATATTTGTATTTATTATTTTTGTAAGAGTGCATGTGTGTTTGTAAGAGTGATTCGCCTATACCAGACAGACGTAAGACGAAAATAAGCAACAAAATGTTATCACAGGTATGGTAATTCCGATTTAAAGTGTTCTGATTTAAGCTGCATTTGTCAAATGGGCGTGGCAGTTTGAATCAACTTTGGACAGGAAAGCCTAGTCGAGGCCACGTTGTACACTAACGTGCTATAGATTTGTGACGATTTAGCGAACGCTTGCAAAACTCCTGGAGTGTAAAAACGTTTGCCTGGTACTGAAAGAAAATGAAGAGTCGAACGTCTTTAAGATCCAAGCCGTAATTATTGCGCTCAATAGAATGGATAACGCAAAGAATTTGAGGCCCTAGCTCTGGACCCTAAATGGAGAGTAATATGACTGGAAGGTGTTAACAGACCCAAAATTTGGATTAGCACATTAATTTATTCAATTAAATGACACATTAAACTGTCTGATTATGAAATAATAACAAATGATTTTACAAATGTGTACTGTGTAAACTTTGCAAGATTAACTCATTGGTTTTCAGTGTCATTTGAAGGAACAAGAAAAGCGGGTCGGTTAGATGCAACTGTCGTTCTGAAAACTACTCACTAACTTTTAACTAAATGATTACAATGGCTGGGCTCGAAATGATGTGAACAAATGCGGAGCAAGAGTTGTAGCGTTGTCCTACGTCGCCTGTGTTGCTACTTCAGCTCATCGTAGTTAGTCAGCGTGATACGAGCAGAAAGTAGGTGTCGAGGATGTGGCTCTGCGTTACAAGACGAGGGTCGATGTTCTGGAAACCGCTCGCCTCCTAAGTTGGGTGCCAAACGCACGTGTCACTCCGTCTCCGGACGACCTCTACTGAGGTGCACAAGATACGCAGACCTCCCCGTGTCCCATCGAAGTCCAAGATGTTTAGCCGAACCATATAGCTGCTGTTCCTTCCCGGCAAGATGGACATGCCCGCCAGTCGCAGAATTAGAACACTCAGCTGGCCAAGCGCGAGGTTCCTTCAGGCACAAAAATCTCGGCAAGGAAAAGGCACCACGATAAAACGCCAATGACTTTCCAGCTCGCCCTTCCTCATCCAAAAAACTTCTTCTTCTGTTTCGTCTTCGTGACATTGCAGAATTTTTTATCAATCAAGCTTTTTCGCACCTGGCAACTAACCTCTCATCAGAGATCCCCCGAACTGCACTTGAGGCTAGGTTCTTATTTTCCTGGAAGCCGTGTTTCTTTAGGAAAACGTAGGATTGTTATCTGCCTTCAGCAGCGACTGTTCAGAACACGAGAAATATGAGCTTGTTGCTGACATATTTACTTCACTGGCCTAAGCTCGACAGCAGGGCGGAGCACGGTCGTAAGCACCAGAGCTGTTGCCAGAGTGTTAGATTAATTTTAGATTTATTTTTAAGTTTGACTATGAGCATAAGCTTCTGCCTTTCGATCATTGGTGGCCTCCAAAACATGTTAAAATAATTTTTAAGAGTAATTCAATACATTAATTTTATTAGCTATCACTAACTTATTTTATTCTTGAATCACTCCAGCACCGAATACTTTACTCTGGACAATATTGGCGAGGGGCATTGTCTTTTGCCCGACATAGGCCGACAGGAACATATTCTAGTCGGTAAATTGCTGGCAGCTCGTGATTTTAACACAAGTGAGTCCCATTTCTGGCAGTTGTTCCTCGTTACATGATAACTGCCTCATCTCCTTTCCATTTTGGTTACTGCTTCATTGTTTATCAATCAAGGACCAGTTTCTGATTCGTAATTCTATCCCTTCGTATTTTAGATTGGACATTATTCATCACTGACGATGGCTTTTGGCAATTGAGGAGGGCTCCGAATTTTGCCTAGCCACGCAAGCTGTTTCTCTGTAGCGTTCTGTAACAATTCCTTATACAATATGACATAGCATTTGCAAGTGACCTTATTTTGATATGAAATTACAAATCTTATTTACTGAATACGTATAGTCCCGTTCTTTGTGGGGAGTATGTGATCCACACTTGGTTTCCTAACTCGGTGCGTAGTATTTTCTCCCTTGTTGGAGACTGTTCACTCAGTCCTTTTAGTGCGACAGATAACTTCATTTGCCCATTACCAGCGCATTAATTTTGAAACAAAATTCTGTACAGATATACACCAAAAGATGCAACTTAATAGTTTCTAAACCGGTTGTGTGTGTATCTAATGGACTTCAATAAATACAGCTACAGTGGACTATTGGACTTTCCATTCAGTTCTATATTTTAATAATTTTAACATCTATGTTTAAGCACCTGTTGTACTGTTTCAATTGTGAGTCAGTTTGGTATAATGTTAGAAGTCAGTGCGAAAAGGCATGTTAATCCACTTCACTTCAATAAAATACCATAATCTTACTCCACACCGTCAGTATCTTTTAATTTGTGTGTTATTCTCACACTAATTATTAGCGGAAAGGTATGTGATGAGTATATTGTTGCACTTTCTACCTGGTTCTCGTCACTTTGTATGTGTTATCCTGTATGACAACTGTGTATTTCGGAATGGCTCATTGGTCGAGTACTTCTGTTTCTTCGAAATCTATAGGCTGCTATATTTGTGACTTCAAAAGCATCCACAAGGTGTGAAGCTATTAGTGGTGGGTGCTAAACGTAGCGTAATTTCATTCATTGGTTTCTTACGCTGATACGTAGGTTATTTCTTTCCTTCAATGATAAAGGAACTACTAGTAGTGGGATGTGTAATCACACCGGCTGAGATATTGCAGATGAGTGTGTTGTGTTTACATGGTGCTAGGACTACCTGATACAGTCCGGCAACAATATTTCTTTTGTTTGGGTGGAGGGGGTGGGCGTGGAGAGGAGGTGGGGAGGAGTGTTCCCATCAAAGTAGCTGATATGATTCTGGATCGCAATCTCTTCTCGAAGTACTGTATGATAAACGCCGATGTTATCAAGAAAGTACGCGTTTCTCGGAAATTGCTAAACCTATCAACAAGATTTAATGCAACTGCCACCAAGGTAAAAACTGTCCTACTGTCACTGATACAGCTTTCGTGTTCAAGAAAGTAACTGATAATGGGATGTCCCGTCATTTCGAAATAAGCTTTCCAACAGGTAAACGATGTGTGATACTTACCATTTCTTAGGCATTTACTAAGTTTATTTGTATGATTGTAGATAGGCCTGACGTATTTCTGTAACACCTGACAAGTTGTTTTTGTTTCCTGCACTGTGAACATTAAAGAGATATTCCTCTTTCCCAGTAGTATGTATGTAGTCAGAGACACAATAATCGTTTTGACATTAGTAAACTTTAGGAACGGATAGTAAATAATTGTGCATGTACTAGTGGTTACTGTTCGATAATTTCCATAAATACTTTTATGACTGTTGTGACCCTGTAAAAGTTGTTGGATTCAAAATCAGTGATTCGTTTACTAAATAAAAATGATCATGTTTGCAGAAGTTCATGTCAAAATTCCTTATAACGTGTAGGTAAGGTCTTTAAATGGTGCTGGCAAGTAAAGTGTGACAACTTGCATAGTCTGTTCTGAACAAATCACTATCAGGGATTTATCTATAAGTACATTAATAATAAAACTGTAAGACCGTTGTGTACGTCTGCTTGTTTCTCTGAACATACTAACTTTCAAAATTACTGGACGAATTTACATGGGGTTTTAACAGATAATTTCAGTGTAGCTTCGGGCAACATTATGGCTTTATTTTGTAGTGCCAATACCAGCTCTTTGAGCAAAAATTATAAGTCCTTAGGAAAAGTACTGAGATGAAGTGTGGAGGCTACCATGGAGCATTGCATTAACAGCCATGAGTTGGTAGCCGTCAGTCTAGCGACGTGTAGGTCAAGATAACAGACAGCCAAGGGGTTTGTGAAGTCAGGATAGTCGAGCGCAGTGGTATACTGTACCACACAGCATTAAGAATTTAGCCAGCGGGGCGATTTCACCATACCAGGGCAAGTCGCTTGCTGTGCGTGATGAGATTAGGTCCCGAAAATGAAACAAATGTGTGACACATGCGTATAAATTAAGACTGAATGTTGAGGCAGGGAATCACTTCTCATCGCCGGTAGCCAGCAGCACCTCCTCGATGGTATAACTTTACTAGATGGTGAGGCGACTGGGCACCACCAGCAGCAACCACACGATCGAGACCAGGCTGCATACGCAGCCAGCACTAAGTCGTTCATGGACCTTTGTACTACGGCCCTGCTGACCTACCATCCGTGCCTGCTGCTGAAGCTGACATCAACGCCGTGGCCTCTAAAGGTTGTGGCCTACTGTGGACCTGCCATTAGCAATGCATCACCAGGAAGCCCAACTACACTTAAGCATTTCATGGATAAAATTCATTTTTTAAAGATTTTCAAAATATTAAGGTGATAACAGTTTCTTTTCAGTTCCATTATTATATTTTCACCACCAAAATATTTTTTAAGTTCTCCATTTTTTCACAACAGTAAGTGGGACACACATGTCCCATGAACCAACGCAAGATACCTTTTCTGCTGACTGACTGATTTTGTTATTTTATTTTTTTAGCCATAAACAGGATTTTGCAGAGAATAAAGTAACTACAAATTATACATGCATGTAATCTTTTTATTTGTGTAGAGCCACTGTAAAAAATATTTATTACATTCAGTTTTCATGATACATGATCAATACTTACAAAACTTTACATGCCATGGAACTTGGAAAAACATGTTGTGGCACAGAGTGGTACACCACAAGCAGTGCAAACAACTTTTGTTCTCTTCTCTTTAGAGTTTGTGCTGCAGAATCTGCATCGCTTCCTAGTGCCACTGTCTATCGGTACATGTTTGCCTGCGTTCACGAGCCGGACGTCATCTGGCACACTAGAGACTCCTCTCTTCGCTGGGAAGAAAGTGGGCATTGATCCCCTCTTTTTCCTGGATGAATACCCATTAATCAATTGTCTTGCTAATCTTTACAAATAATGTCTGCTGGGACACATGTGTCCCACTAATTTTATTTCGATTATAAGATAGTACAGACGCTGAGTAGTACATTCCACACTGTATTTGTACTAAAAAATGATTATTAAGTTAATAATAAGATGAATTACTTACTTCAGACATCGCTGGAAAGTGAGAAATGATGAAAACTGATGAGTGACACAAATAAGTGGCGTTGCAGCGGCCATATATTCACGCCAGTCAACAAAAGTAGTCACCGCTTCTCTATTGCCTTTGCAGTGCAGTCCCGATTTTTTTCTTAGGTTCAGTACTGTCGTCCCTAGATGGCAGCACCGTGCAGAGCTGGGTAACATATATCCCGACACTCGAACTGGCGCTCAAAGTTAGTGGGACATATATGACCCATCAACCACGAAACGGTTAAGCGCCAGCCAAGGTCAGCAGACAGAGGCGTGGTGGCCTCTCTATGTCCTTTACTGAAGTCAATGAAAGTCACTCTTAACTGTGAGCAGTATTTCCGCTGGGTTCACCAGCTCTCCACTCAACATCACAACCTCAACACCACACCCTTCAGACTGGTGTCAGGAGTGCTGATGTTACCACATCAGCAGTGGATTGTGTGCTACACCCGCAGTGCGACGTCTGAGTCACAGCCAACAGTGTCTTCACCTGGGGTGAGAAAGACCATTTCTGTTCTTGTGTGGTGATGGTCATGAGACTGAAGCTTAGGGAGCATACTTATACGAGGGTTACTATTATGAAACTGGAGGAACCAATGGACTTACCACACTAGAAGGGGTTTGTTATAGATGAGTTGTTAGTATCTGTGTGTTGTACACAGCGCAATAATTTACCTGGGAATTCTGCCCTTGTGTTGAGTCTTGTTTGCTTTATGGGTAATCATTTTGGGTATATGGCCAGGCAGTGTAGAGAGTCCACCAGGTTCATGATAGGTAGAGGAAGTACTTTGATAGAGTACTCTGTGACTGCTTTTATCGTGTTGTTTTAAGATACTGATTCTAAGCCGTGAAAGTGACGAAGGGTGAGGCAGTGACAAAATCGGAGGTAAACAGTTTCAGAAGTGAGGAGGCTATACTGTCGCTGATGGATCAGGTGGTTCAGTTAAGGGCGGATAAAGTGGTCGCAGATAATAAGCTGGCATAAAAGATGAGAACATTTAGATGTTAAGGTCACAGGCACCAGTAGTGGATCCGAAGGTTGCTAACCTTGTTTTTACCTTCTTTGGTAGAGCGTCTGAAGATGTGTTGGGATTTGTGGAAGATGTCAGGTTACTGCCGAGAATAGGGGTTGGTCTAATGAACAGTTGATACAGATTGGAAAGTTACGTTTAACAAGGGAAGCAAAGTCGTTTGTGCAGTGCACAGATGGCTACGTAGTGGCCAGAGTTTTGACTAACTCACACAGGGACTAGAGAAAAGGTATAAGAAGCAGAGTAGTGCACAGATTTCCGTGAGGAGTCGAATACAGTTTACAAGAGGTATAACGAAGATGTTGGGTGGGATTCAGAAACTAACGTACACATCTATGAGTTAATGGAAAGTAAGAAGTTACAAAAAGCCAAGGAACATAGACTTGAGGTTTATCTGAGAGGTTTGGCACCGGGGATGTGTAGGAGGCTGCACACTTGGGCAGCCAAATATCTCCATGCAGCGATTTGGCTAGTATTGGAGTATGAGGAGACTGAGGTCGTCACAGGGCAAACGGATTGTAATAGCATGTTTGCATCGCATGTATGCTGATTTTATTGTGATCGTGCAGTGCACTGCAAAGACAATGGTACCAGCCACATAGGGATAGTAGATGGTGTGGTGGTTTATTGTAAATAATAGTAGGAGTGGCATGAAACAGCAGCAGGGATGTAATGGTATTGAAAGAGGTGGTCGTGGTGGTAAAAGTAACTGTTAAACCTAAGAGCGAACCACAGAGCTACTGGAAGGATTTTCCAATAAGGTGAATGCAGTAGAAACAAGCGCAGAGGTGGATGTGCCGTAGTGAGTTTGATAAACGGTAGGGTACATGGAATTTTGTTGGGAACAAAGGTGCATTATTGGCAGCCGCAATAGAATGACTAGGTAGGAAGCTTTGGAACCCAGCACATTACAATTTGTGGGGACAGGGAAGCAATAGTGATATATGGCCATTGGTGTCAGTAGCGAGGAATTTTTCATTGGAGGCAACCAAATTTAAGAAATGTGTGAAGGCGGTGTCTCATGTAAGCGAGGGCTACTACATAATCCTAGGGTTAAATTTTCTGAATCAACATCATGCCATAACTGACCTTCGACGATGTATAGTGGAATTTCGTGGGAAGAAAGCCTGGCTAGGGGAAATTTTTGTCAAATATGATTCTCCATGAGAAGGTCTAGGGTGCGAGACCATCCACTTAAACCATGAAGAATGACATGAACACTTAATTTGCATAATTGTGTGTCGGGAGGCACTGGAAAGACACCTTTGTTGAAACTGGAGCCAGACTCACCAGTTGATATGTTACATGTAGTAGCATCGATGGAATGTGATAAGGTATTGAATAAAGTGTGCTGCTCGGTGAAACGTTGAAACGTTGAATTATATATATGTACAAGACAGGGGAGAAAGCAAAGGAGAACCCGTGAATATGGATAATTTTCGTGCCTAGGATGGTAAGTTGTTGAAGGGGAAGTCTACTGGCTACATGGGAGATCCCAGGTAAGGATTCACACACACACACACACACACACACACACACACACACACACACACACACACACGGTGTAGGCTATAAGAGGGCTTTCATAAGAAGTTGAACTAATTAAACGGAACACAAAGGACACAGAGAACTTGTTGCTAAAATTTCAGGATTTCTTTTTTCTGTAAGTGTCGTTGCCTGCTACGACAGTAATGCAAAACAGGATTCCAAAAGCGAACGAAGCGCTGGTGTTCTGAAGTCTGCTGCTACAACTAGTTTTGGAGGACTTTATAAATCAACAACTGAGTGATGGGATAATAGAGGACAGTAGTACACACACACCTTTCTTCCAGGAGTGTTGGTTCTGCAAGGTATGCAGGAGAGCTTCTGCGAAGTTTGGAATGTAGGAGACGAGGTACCGGCAGAATTAAAGCTGTGAGGACGGGGCGTGAGTCGTGCACAGTTGGTAGAGCACTTATCCGCGAAAGGCAAAGGTCCCGAGTTCGAGTCTCGGTCCGGGACTCAGTTTTAATCTGCCAGGAAGTTCCATATCAGCGCACACTCCGCTGCAGAGTGAAAATTTCATTCTGAGGAGAGTAGCAGTCCCTGGGGGATGAGAACTGCGATCGTACCCAAGAAGTCTACGGATAGTCAAAGAAGAATCACTTTAACTGCGGTTACGTCCACGTGAATAGTAAGACGATGACAGATGCGCACTTGATCCCAACATCACAGAAACGATGGATAACCTATGGCAAAGCCAGTACTTCTCGACAAGGAACTTTAGGAGTGGATACAATCAATTAGTACTGTCTCCAGAGCATAGATAGAAAACGACGTTTCCTGGACCCAGCGGACTGTACCAATATAGAAGGCTGTCTTTTGGTTTGAAAAATGTACCAGTAACATTCCAACATTTACAGGATGAATTACTGAAAGGACTGAAACCACATCAGTGTCTAATGTACCTTGAGGACATAATCATCTTTTCAAGGGGTATGCAAGAGTATTGACAACATCTGAGGGAGATATTCCAGCGATTACGAGCAGCCCATTTGATGTTCAGCAAGGAAAAATGACACACTGCGCTGGAGGTGGTAACTATTTGGGACACATCATCACTAAGGATGGTGCAAGAAGTGATTCTAGGTTAGTGCAAGCAGTGCAAGATTTTATGGTACAAGAGCAACCAAGTAGTTGCAATCCTTTCCTGGCCTCATAAATTATTACAGGATGTTTGGGAAGGGAATGGAACACAGTTTTTGAACAAAGGGAGTTAAGCTGGTGTGGTCGAGGGAACGTCAGGAATCATTTGTCCAATTAAAACAGGTCTGAATGTTGAATATGGTGTTGGTATCCCCCACTTTAGAAAGGAGTTCACATTATCATGTGATACATCAAATCACGCTCGTGGTAGTGTTTTAAGTCGAGAAGTATGTGGTCAGGAACATCATATTTCCTTGGTATTTAGGCAGCTGAAGAGAGTGGAAAGGAATTACTCCACAAGGTGGGAGACATGATTATCTTGGTGTACTGAGTAACATACTTCCGGTGTTACCTGTATGGTAGAAAATTCAAGGTACAATGGAAAATGCTGCTTCGAAGTGGATAGTAGGTCTGAAGAACCCATTCAATTGGCTGACGAGATAGGCACTAAAACTCAGTGCATTTAAGTATGAAGTAACCCACCAACATGGAACGACACACGATAATGCGGGTAGTATTAGCGGGAAGATAGCGGTAGTACAAGCACTAATTCCAGATATTGGGGATTCGAAAGCAACGCAGAGTGCTGCTGAGTATTATAGACAGTACAAAAACAACAGCGGTATAGCAAGGATGACAGATTGTTACGAAGAAAAATGAAATTAGGGCCACAAGTGGTGATGGCAAACAAGATGAAACTAGAAGTACTATGTGAAACGCATGATCTCTTATTAGGCTACGAGGGATGCAGGCCAACGATTCGGAGGGTGGCAAGAAAGTACTGGTGGAATGAAAGGCAGAATGATTTTTGAGTATGATGTCAGAAATTGCACCGCCTGGGCACAGTGGGCGGATTTAAATCAGAAGCAGGTCCTGTTGCAGAGATTTCCAGGAATAATGGAATTGTTTAGTTTCATTGGATTGGACGTGTTTCGACCACTCAACCGAATACCAGCAGTTAATGGTTCTGTGCTGGCCATAATGGATCATTTTTCTTATTTTATAGAGACAATGTCAGTGGTGGACCGACAGGCTTTCACAATCATGCAGGTGTTTACTGAAGTTCGGTGTGCAAGCGACAATAATTATGGACCAAGGAACGAAGTTCATGTTAGACCTGCTTAAAGAGTTGTGTCGGTTGCCAAAAGTAAAAACACTGAAAACTAGCCCAATTCATCCACAAGCTAATGTAAGGACAGAACAGGTTTATTGGATAAATGGAGAGATGCTTAGCTACTATGTGAATGCCCACATTTCAAACTGGGACACATATTGGACCTTCTTAGCAAGTGCATACTATTCCAAAGTACATACTAGCACAGCGTTGGCCCCATTCAGGTTGGTATATGGCTAAATGATGCTGTCACCATTCGGAATGATTCGTCAGAAAGGTGGCAGGAAAGGAAGACGGTCTGGGAGTTTGCAAGAATGATAGAGGAAGTGTATAGAAATGTCCAGAGAACAAAATATAAAGGCACTGGAGAAACAGGAAGAGGCAGCGAAGTGAGTCTAAACATAACATCGGTATAGAGTAGCTCAGTTGGTGATGTTGTCAAGACCAGATGCTCTGAAGGGAAGAACTGATATTGTAACAAGGTACCAGGGACAGTACCAAGTAACTGAACCTATATCACCAGTGCTTGTGAAATTGCAGCTGCTGAATGGACAACGATTGCACATATTGGGCGCCTACAACTATTCAGTGCTATTCCAGAGACAGTTCCACACAGGCTACTGGTGAAGGCGAGGAAAGAGACCAAGAGGAGCACGGTGTCGTAAGCACAGTATGTACCACCAGGCAGCACAACAAGCGTCGACAGGTCGACAGCCCACTCCAGAGACGGCATGTAGCCTTGCGATTGCCGCACAAAGAAGTCCCAGCGATGGCGCCGCCAGGGAAGTGACATGCACTGGCGACACAGCAGAGCGAGCAGTTCCCTGTCCGCTCGAGTACCAAGAAGACCATCTCCTACTTCTGTACTTAACACAGCACTTCTGCTTCTACGGCGACGGCCAGTGCTATCAGAACACTTATTTCAATTTTTTGTATCGAGGGCTTGCCGGAGATGTTAGTGTTTGACAATGGAACTCAATTAACCTCACAGGAATTTGAACTATTTTGCATGGCCAACGGTATTGAAAGTGTGACCACCGCGTCGTTCCACCCGCAATCAAATAGTGAAGTTGAACGTTTCGTGTGAACACCCAAGGTGCAGACTAGTAAATTCTGGGGAACTCGCAGGCAGAAGCAGGCCTTGCAACTTTTACTGTTCACCTACCATGCGAAGTCTTGAAATGGACTCTTGCACGGCCGCCGGCATCGCACGCTGCTTCATCTGCTGCATCCACCAATGAGCAGTACTGATCAGTGCAAAGATTCTCATTTTCAGATCCAGGACGCAGGGTCTTCCGGTCTGAACAGCGATGGCAACAGGCGACTGCTTCGCATGTCCTTGGGCACAAGACGTTCTTCGTTTCTTCCCTCACAGGGTTACTGCCCAAAACACACTGGAACCAGCCCAGCCTTCTGAGACACGGCGATTCTGTCACTGCATTGCGTTTTACAGATTCAACACGCAGCGAGGAGCCGACGTCGCAGCCATCTGCCACTGGCCAGATGGCATCGCAGCCTGAGGTGCTTCCCGTTAAGGTTGTCGCGCCCTCATACCTAATGCCATCATCAGAGCAGCCCGTCACTGCTCTCGCGCCTGCGACGCCTGCGACTGCACTGCGACGCCTCTGCGCCCTACCACTACCTTTCCAAGGGGGTCCTAGAACATTCGGGGCTCCAGCCCTGAACGAAGGTGTGCACCTTCCCTGCGGTTAGGGATCCAAGTCCGTGGGGGCGCAGGACGAATGCCGTGGCGCGGGTGGGAGCCTGTCACTGCTTTCAGCCACCTTTCTACTCCCACCTGCTGCGCCTGCAAACAGACCTCCCTCTCGCCGGTGGTTCGCACTGTAACAATATGCGACCACAGCCAAGAGATTTAGGGGGGGAAGGAGCACGGTGTCCTAAGCGCAACACACACAAGCAGGCAGACCACAGGCGTCGATACTTGGACAACCCACTTCACAGACGGCGTGTAGACCAGAGATTGCCACACCAAGAAGCCGCATCAGTGGCTCCGCCAGAGAAGAGATATGCGCCGCCGCCACAGCAGAGTGGCCAGTTCCCAACCAGCTCGACTACCGAGAAGACCATCTCTACTTGTGTACACCACCCTGTCTTCAGTGAACATAGTAGTGGGACAAGAACTGTTTACTATCCAGACTCAGCTTATCAAACAGTAATTGAGCTTCCAGATCTGCTACCTGAGCACATTTTACCAAGTTGAGTATTCGTCAATGAATGTATGTTTTCTGGCCACCTACGTTTTAGTATTCTCCCCGTTCTCCTCTCTCAGTGTTTCCCTCAGCGCACTGTAAACAGTTGAGGGCGGTGGCGAGTAAAATCTCCTTCTGTGGTCGAATCAAAAGTACAATACAACAAGGAGGAAACAACAGGATGAGCAACAGGAGAGAGAGATTCACACATCTCATACTCGGTATCCATTGAGGTCAAGGAAGCAACTGTCATGTAGTTTAATTATGTGATTTCCGAACATTTTCCTTTTTATTTGTAGTGTAGAGCACTAACATGGTTCTGAATGAGTTTATACGTCTGTTTTAGGATGGGTTTTATCAATAGTGGCTCCCCCCGTCGGAGGTTCGAGTCTTCCCTCGGGCATGGGTGTGTGCGTGCGTGTGTGTGTGTGTGTGTGTGTGTGTGTGTGTGTTGTGTGTTGTGTGTGTGTTTTTTGTACTAAACGTAATTTAGTTTAAGTAGTGTGTAACCTTAGGGACCAATGACCTCAGCAGTTAGGTCCCATAGGATCTTACCACAAGTTTCCAAAAAAGTATCATTAGACATGTTGTTTGGAGACTGCAGACTGTTAGCGGCGGAGTGGGAGGGCCGAGGAGGAAGGGAGGTAGGTGATGTTGATCCCTCTCCTGAGGTAGCCATACAGGAGAAGGGCCAGAAAAGAAGTATGCTGTACCATTTTTTCAGGTGTAGAGTGAGGTGAAATTTTAGCGGACGGCTCACGATAAAAGAATAACTAAACCGGCATAGAAAGGTTCAGGTCGTTTATCACAGGTCATTTGTTACTTCACGGAAGTTTAACAATATTTTACTGCACAAATCTTATAGATCAGGTACACGACAAAACAAATTCCCACTGAATCTTACCACCATTAATATTGAGCATTGTTCAAACATAGATTAAGAAAGGAAACTTTTCAATTGGGATTTACAAGTAAGCAGAAGAATAGATTCAATATAAATAAATAAAAAAGTTATTTATGACACTGGCCAAAGCTAACTCACAGTTCAGAAAAAATATTTGACCAATCAAAGAAGGGTACCTGGTAAAACACATTTCTTCTGAATTCTTCTATTCTACCTCACTATCATAAATATAGTGGATTTTCGAACAAACTTTAAAATGGAAACTGCTCAATTCAGATTTACACACGAACAACACACAACAGTTTCAATATAAGTAAATAAAAAAGAGAAATTTCTTTAGCGCTGGCCAAAGTGAATGCCTTAATTTAGAGAACACATTGAATCAATCAGGGAAGGCTCCTTGGCATATTCAAGACACTGGTGTGGAAAAATAACAGAATACCATATAACAACTGAGGGTAACATTAAAACTATTACGTTTAAAAAAATGAAACTTCAGGCAGGGAAACCACGGAAGGGGCAGGTGAGGCAGGCCAGGTCTGTATAGGATGAAAACAATAACAGGCACGACTAAGAAAATTAACACCCGATTGCTATCAGATAGAAACTCAACTTATGGAGGATGCCGTAGCAAACCTGGAGGCGGTAACGTCTCAGAGGCTACGGCGAGGGGGTAAGCGGCGCGCCGCCTGCTCGCACGTACACAGCCGACGCGGACAGGCTATGCCCGGTGGACCGGCGGGTAACAAATAAGATCCTGAAGCAGCGCCTCAAAACGCTCGGAAGGCCGAGAGGAAACAAGCAAACATGTAACTCGTGCATAATAATCGTGGAACATACGAAAACGCTCAGGCCAAGACCAAAGCTCAAGGTGAGCGTAGCCCGAAGCCCCGACCAAACCTTACGTGTAACAACCGGAATTTTACCAAACAAGTATTAATGATTAACCAGTTAAGATATAACAGTTTATTGTAACAATCACACAAACCCTCAGTGAAATTGACTTAACTGGCTTAGAAGATGACATGCAAATCTTGAGGGCTAGCACTCAGACAACTACAATCGTAATCACATTTGAAACAATAAATATTAATTTCCTGAAAGGGTAAATCTCACCAGAGTAAAGAAACCCAATTAAGCAGACAGCCAAGATTCACTAGCCCCTAGCAACTGCTTACCACAGCTGTGGATAATTTTACAGTCGCTACATCAGTCAGGGAAGCAACAACTTCCATTACACATCAGTCTCAATGTCGACCTCAGTGGTCACTAACACACGTGGCGGGCTAAAACATATGATAATTAGTTTCGCAACGCAACTGACAAATAAGCAGACCATGAACAAATGTTTTTCCCTTTCTTTTGCTGGTACCTTGTCCCGCAGTTTCGCAGCGTCGGCATGGTTAAGATCGGATTTTGCAATGTTAATTTTAAGGGGTCGCCGGATGCCAACCCTGCTGCCATCCCGTACCCCCGGGGACACAATGAGTGTACCCCAGCCGTCTGTGTCTAGTTCAGTCCATGGAATAGTGCAAACGTGTTCAGAAGTCTGCGAGTCGTGTAACTGAGGCGGAACTTGGGGACCAGCCCGATATTTATGTAGTGGGATGTGGAAAACCGCCTAAAAGGCACATCGAGGCTCGCTGGCACACCAGCCGACATCGGTAATCCGCCGGGCTGATTTGACCCAGGGCCGGCGCGTCTACCCGAGTCCAGGAAGCAGCGCATTAGCGCTCTCGACCAACCTGGCGGGTAGAGCATGAACAAATTGTAACTAAAGGAAATTTTAAAACACACAAATGTGGCACTCGACTAATGTCAGACAGAGGCAGTGAAAGATAAATTTCGTTGTTGAAACAGGGTGACGAATAAACACTTGTAATCCAGCAACTTCAGCACTGGAACACTTGTGGCAATCACACAATGAGGCGTTACACACAAGGGCAGAACAGACGGCATTAGAAAATGAACATCACTCCAGCTATGTCTCCTTAATGTATGGTAGATCGGCTGCGTCGACATTAGGCCCAAGTATTGCCGACCAACACGACCCTAGCGACGACTGGCCGCTTAGACAACCGTGTGCCCGCAATCTCCGTGCGCAGCCTGCCATACGTCACATGCACCACTATCTCTCTCTCTCTCTCTCTCTCTCTCTCTCTCTCTCTCTCTCTCTCTCTCTCCCCTGACAACGACCGACTGACTGCTAATGTCGTCAACAAGCAGCCCAAGGAACTATAACCAAAGACTCTACACAGGGGCCACCAAGGCTCCAGCTGGCAACTTAACAGACGCGCATCGCGCCAGTGGACAAGGCTGTAAAACATAGAAAGAGCCAACACGGCTCATGGGGATGCTATAAGACCACCGCCTGGATGGAGGAGTTCTGTTCTCTAGGCAACCAGATATGGTCCAAATGGCTCTAAGCACTACGGGACTTGACATCTAAGGTCATCAGTCCCCTAGGCTTAGAATTACTTAAACCAAACTAACCTAAGGACATCACACACATCCATGCCCGAGGCAGGATTCAAACCTGCGACCATAGCAGCAGCGCGGTTCCAGACTTAGGCGCCTAGGACCGCACGCCCACAGCTGCTGGCCAACCAGATATGGCGTTATCCAATTACAGGTTGTCATTAAGTTTCCTGTTTAACATGTTTTAGTTGCAGAACGAAATTAGAAGACTGGAGGAGGCGTTTTCGGGGAGACAATTATTATTTAGTAGCACAAGGCAGCTAGAAACCTCAAAGATGCAAAATTACTCGAGGTATACGAACTACTAAAGGAGCCTGTGAGGAGGTGATCAGAGTGGTTCCACATGATTCCCCGGGAGTGAAGAGGAAAAGGATAGACACTGGGAGTAGAACACTGAAAAGCATATTCGCGGTGGCATGTGCAAGTGACATAAGCAAACTGAACGGAACGGCAGAAGCTGCAAGGGCATTAGCGGAGGCCCATAAAGTAACTAGGTAGTAGCATTTTACACAGATTGTGAACTTGAAACACGGTGTGTTAAACACACCCATGATTAGCCAACTGACAGAGTGTCACTGATTATGCCAGGACCTCGACTAACACAGTCGACCGTGCTGTAGAAGTGGTACAAACAGGGATACAAGTGCTAGATTTAAGACTAACTATGATGAGGCTATTTCAGTCATTAGGGGAAATTATCTGGTATGCACAAGTGAAGTTAATGAATTTGTATGAATCCTCCCTCAAGCACTACTCGGACAAATAAAACTGTACACTATTAAAGCTACATGGTAGTTAAGACCAGTCTTGCTGGCACTGGAGTAGTATCTCAAGGTGTTGAAAAAAGTGTAACGAGAATTATTGCCAGAATTATAGCTAGTAGTGGAGCCGAGTACCAGAACTTGCTGCTCTGCTACCATGGTGATACAGTGAGTGTAATGGTGGATAGTTCACGGTTGTACTTACTTGTGAAGATATCAGTGTGGTGTTTAGGTGTTACGCGGAGTTCACTTATCGAGAAAAGTTAGTGGCAGTTGGAAAATTTGTGCAAGTGAGAGAGGAAAATATGCTGGTGTTAGTGAAAACAGGGATCGACCTGTGGCGATGATTGATGGTGAGCTCCAGTAAATTCAGAGTGGAGTGGTCACCACATGCCGGGCTTTCGAGACTGTGACAAGTAGGAGCACATGCATCATTCAACTCTTGAGGGTAAAACATACAGACGACCTTACCAGAAGGAGGTGACTGAACCAGAAACATACTTCCAGGGAATGGGTTTACATTGCATATTCTCAGTGAACAATGACATTGTGGTGGTTGCTAGTTGCGACGAGTTACTCTGTTGAATGTGACATAGATACAGTGTATTGACCAGACGAACATCGAGAAATGTTTTGCAAACAAGACTTTACCTTCCTTAACGGCATATGGGGAAAAATCTTTGACTGTTCATTAAGTCAGATGGTGGCAGCACAGAAGGGATGCACTAACGAAGAGCATGTGAAAAACTATCAGGATGGTAGAACTAAAATGGCCATGACTTGGGGTATCTCAAATTTTAGCACCATGATAACACTGATTTTGCTCTGCCTAACTCGTACACATTTGAAACCATGAGCCATTTAGGAACCCTAAAGAAGCAGAATTCAAGTTCTTGTAGAATGAATCACCCGAGCGAAGGTTAATAGATTTACAGAGTGAAAACGTATCGCAGTAATTTGCATAGTAGCTAAGAGTAATTTAGAATGACATTCTTCTGTTACAGAGTATGTGGAGAAGTGATTACAACAGAGAACTGGGTGACGCCAGACGGACCAGGTCTTCTCAGTGGAGTTGGGGGGGGGGGGGGGGGGAAGCAGTGTTGTGACGCTACCCAGTCTTTGAGCAAAAATGTAAGTCTTTAGTAAAAGCAAAGAGAAATAGTGCAGAAGCCACTGTGGAGCGTTGCAATAACAGCTACGAGCCAGAAGTCATCACAATAACAGACAAGCAAGGGATTGTGAAACCATAACACCTGAGGGCAGCAGTAAACTGTGCTATACAGCAGTAAAGGTGTAGTCACCACACCAAGGCAAGTCTATTGTTATGGGTGGTGCGACTAGGTGCAGGGATTTAGTGAAACAAATGCGGGTCACATGGATATAAATGAGTGTGAATACTGAAGCAAGAGATCACGTCTCACCCCTGGCAATCAGCAGCATGACCACGATGCCGGAGATACGCCACTCAACGAGACGACCGGGCACCACCAGCAGTAGCCGTGTATTCGAGACTCTGCTGTGCCTGCTGCCAGCACTGAGTCCTCCACGGGACCACCAACTTTTCATTCATGCCTGTTGCTGCTGACACTCATTTCTTAGAGGAACTTTGTGCCACAGTGTCAGCCGCTCTCAGACTCCTGCCGGAAGGCAGAGTATCATATCCTGCACACAGCCGACTTTGAGCAGAGTGAGGGACTACGTGGGCTCCGTGACGCAAACAAAAGTAGTGCGCCTCTGACGCCAATGGACATGTCTCTGAATGTTGCTGGCCTATCACGGGCCTGCTTTCAGCAGCGCAAGATGCCGGCTCAGCAGCCAGGGTAGAAACCGTCAACTATATGTCAGCACCAGCAAGTGACAGTAGAGGAAGGTGTGGTTGCCTTACTACTTCACGCACAGAAGTGAAGATAAGTCATTCTTAGCTGTCAACAGCTTACAAACCCACCATTCAACGCCACACCCTTCAATTTCATCAAAATCGAATCGAAAAATAAAAAGACATTATGATGAAAAGGCTTATCTGTAGCCATCGTGGCAGTCTCAACAGAGATATCTCAATATCTACTAGCCGAATTTTCAGATATTTTCACATATAAATTGAGGAAAGCTTGGGACTGCATATAGACTGTTTTGTTGGCAGAAGAGCCAACACTGTGTTACTAGTGGGGGCCGAAATGCACGCGTTTCATCTCACGCAGGCTGGCGTGAGAAGGGAAGGACTATACTGACGTGAGGTCCGGAACATGACAAGGAATTAGAATTCAGAAGGCGGACGTAATTAGTTTTATACTTTAATCCATTAATGATGAACGTCGCTCTTGACGGTGCATGATTCACAATATTATCGGTTCAGAAGACATAGTAACTGAATATGGCGCCTTGCTAGGTCGTAGCAAATGACGTAGCTGAAGGCTATGCTAAACTGTCGTCTCTGCAAATGAGAGCGTGTGTAGTCAGTGAACCATCGCTAGCACAGTCGGGTGTACAACTGGGAGTGCTAGGGAGACTCTCTAGACCTCCCGTGTGGCGGTGCTCGGTCTGCAATCACTGATAGTGGCGACACGCGGGTCCGACGTATACTAATGAGCCGCGGCCGATTTAAAGGCTGTCACCTAGCAAGTGTGGTGTCTGACGGTGACACCACATAGGCTTTATTGAATCAAAACTGGATCATGAGAAAGAAAGACATCGTGATTTAAAATTTTACCTAAAGTCGTCTGCTCTGTGTGGTAGCTCGAACGTTTATTCATTATGGTGTAGTACATAAAAGAACCAGTAAATGGCGCTGTTAGTTTTTTAAAACTAAGATGCAGATGTATTTTCAGAATATTACGCCGGTGACAGAATTTAGCATCACAGTCTTATCTTTTCGAATACAATGTAACAGCAAATTTACTTGGCTAGGATACACAAATTTACTGATTTCGCTTTGTGCATTACAAACTTAACGACACCGCGTTGCTTCTTTCGATAGCTTTTATTTCTATTGTTTGTTAGAAAGAGCGAATGTAAGAAAAGATTGCTTTCTGATTCGGGTGCCTACTCGTAGCAATTTGATTTTGTTCTGTTTACGAATAAAAACGCCAACAAAACGGTTGAGTTTCTCTGAATACACCTGAACATCTAAGATTGAGTTCTACAGCATGTACCGAATAACAAAACCATATCCACCCTTGTAACGATACGGGCATGCGTAAATGAGATTAAGTGAATGCAGCTTGGAGACCAGCGCACGTGGATAATGGCACTGGGAAACCCCAGTTAGCATTAACAAAAGAAGGCCCAGCTGCAGTCCAGAAAGAATGAAGGCGAGTACAATGTAACTCCTTTTAGAACAAACACAGCCGAGACCGTGGGTAAATGGCGATACTAGATTAACGAGACTAGCAGCGAAAAATAAGAATTCACCTATATTCTTATAATGCCATAGTGGCATTTTAATTAATTTGAGCCAGAGCCTAAATTTATAGCAATGTGGAACGTCTGTTTACCACCCTGGCCTTGAGACGACAGTTAAGATACATAGTCCATTGGCGCGTAAGATACGTTATCTACTTGCATAAAGACAATGAGATACCTCTCCCACTTATAGTATTTTGCTGCCAATGTAGGAGAATTTTTTAACTTCATCTATTTCCTGAACACTAGTTCTGATGTCAAGTTTCTCGGTGTTCCCATTTCTCCTACTTTTCATTACTTTCGTCTTTCTTCGATTTACTCTTAATAGATACCCTGTAGTCATTAGACTTTTTATTCAATCAGCAAATCCCGTAATTCCTCTTGACCTTCACTGACGACAGCAATGTCATCAACGAATGTTATTGATATCCTTTTACCTTGGACTGTAATTTAACTCTTGAACCTGGTGTTTATTTCCGTCATTCCGTCTTCGATGTATAGACTGAACATTAGGAGAAAAAGACTACATCCCTGTGTTTCACCCTTGTAACCTGAGCGCTTCGTTCTTGGTTTCCCACTTTACTGTCCCTCGTGGTTCTTGCAGCTATCGTGTATTACCCGTCTTCCCTTATAGCTTTTCCCTTTTTTTCTCAAAATTCCGAACATCTTGAACTATTATGCATCGCAGAATGCCTTTTTCCTAGTCGAAAAATCGTATGAACGTGTTTTGATTTTTATTTATTCTTGCCTCCACTATCAACCGCAACAACGTAGCTGCCTCTGGTGACTTTACCTTTCGTAAATCCAAACTGATCGTCATACAAAACATCTTCAAATTATTATAGTTTCTTCTGTATACAATTCCTGTCAGGAACTTAGATATATGAGTTGTTAAGCTGATTTTGCGTTAATTCTCGCACTTGTCACCTCTAGTAATCTTCGAAATTGTGTGGATGATGTTTTTTTCTGAAAGTCAAATGGTGTATCGCCACACTCATATTCTATACACCAATGTGAATGGTCGTATTGCTGCCAATTCCCCAAAGATTTTAGAACTACTGATGGAATGTTATTTGTCCCTTTTGCTTTATTCGACCTCAAGTCTTCTAAAGCTCACCAATAATGACAATATGACTGCGAAATTTATATCCTAAATAATGTCCAGAATTGATACTGAGTCTTCCTTAAACAATAAATCCAGTTTAAATTACCTCCCAGTCACTTTGTGTTTCACGCCTACTGTGACAAATGCACCACATCCATTTGTGTTCGATATATGCTTAAATTTTTCCCAAAAATTTCACTGCCCTCAATTTCAGGTTTTCAACATCTTACTGTACCCCGCATTATGCAACCTTAACTTCTTTTAGGAATGTTTCAAATTCTGGTACTTCATTGCGAATACCACAGCAATTATTCACTAGGATTTTGATCTTATTGCCTATAGAGGAACATTTCCTTGGTACTTATACCAACAGCTCCGAGTCCCGTACATGTATCGTTATCTGGACTGTATGGACAGCAGCCTGATCTACATATTGTGTTCCCCCCAGACACAGTGAACTAGCTGTGTAGCAGGCTGTCATCTGTAGTGGACTCCTCGCCTTTTTGGCAGCAATCCACTTTTTTCAGCCCTATTCCACAAGTCTAAGAATTCGCATTCTAGTTTTTCGCAGAACCTAAGTCCGTAGTTCAGTCCTTCCACTTGACGTAGGATCAGGGCCACCATCAGTTCTGTGTACAATCCTGCAAATTTCGGGTTCCGTTGAATCTTCTTGATCAAGGCTGGTTTCTCAACCTTCTCTGCCAGGCCCTTGAATGAATCAAGTATGACCTCAGAGCCCAGACAAAAGGAATTGTTTGCTCCAAAGTCCACTAAAATCTGAAGTTCATTGCACCCTTTTCTCTCAGCGACTGACGGAACAGGCTTCTCAGTGGGCTGAGCGAGGCACCAGGCATACACATGGTGCTCTTAGTGTTCCTTCCCATCCCTTGTTGCCAGTTCCATAATGGGTATTATTATTCAACATATGTTAGAAATGTGAACGTTTAGTTGGCTCCTACCCCTTTGCATAAGGCTCCCCATGACGTGGGGAACAGTAGATCTTCCTGCAGGTAATGTCAGTCTCATTAGCTCAATATCGGTTTTCGTTCAAGACAGCAACTCTGACTCGTTGATTAGGGGGCTGGGTAACACAACCCGCGTTGTCCCAGGCCCCTGTCACCCTGTTCAGGGCGACTAATCCTACCACTGATATGTCACTCAGAGCCAAGCGTACGACCAATAATAGGTCCCATATTTTCAATAGAGGATACGGGATTCACAGCAGAGGATAATACTTCAGGTACCTTTGGTATCTATGGTACATGACTCTCGGGAGCTCTCCTAACACACCTATTTACAGCAGCTTCCAATGGTTCGAGAGTGGTCAGTGCGATTTCCTGCTAATTATGAATTGCTAAACACAGAGGAGAGTGCGAACATGTGACAAACGAACATTCAACGTCTTTGTGAGTCGGGGAACATGTCTGATGTGATTGAGAAGGAAAAGGGAAATGATATGGAAGACATATGGGATAGAGTATTAGAGTTTGATAGAACTTTGGACGACTTGTGATCAAATAAGTAAAAAACATGGATAAAATTGCTTCGAAATTTCTAAACTCGCTGCGGGAAGTGACAACAAAACGAAGGAAGTAGTCTTTCGCATTTACTTTTCAACGTATGTAGCACATCGAAGAAGTAAGGACGGAACGAAACGAAAGGTTCAAGGGTGTGAATAAAATTCAAGGTGAAAGCATATCAACGATAAGATTCGTTGCTAACACTCCTGTGTGCAGTGAAGAAGAATTACATGAACTGTTGAGTGAAATACTCTAATACAAAATATAGATTGAGAGTAAACCGAAGAAAGAGACTTGCTGGTTCTATATGATTTATAAGTTTTCTTTCAGCAAAATTTGTTAGATATCTGCCTTTGAACTTAGGTTATTCTTAATCAAAGTCTTTCGATTATGAAAGTCATGGGGAGCAGCTGATTTGAGACTGATGATAAACTTGACATCTAGGGGATTATGACTCTGAGAGGAAGAAGAGGGAAGGTACCAAGATGTCACGCAATGATTCCATTGTGTTAGAAGAAAGTGGAGAGGGAAAAAACTGTTTTTAGGACGTCGGCTACAAGTGCTACTCTGAGATGAAGAGGTTATCACAAGAGACGAAAGAGGAGTTCGTTGGGAGACCCATCGAACTAAAATATAAAAAAGAAACTAATTCATCCCATGTGCAAGAACAACGTACGAAATGGAGTTGCCCTGTGGATGCCGTAATGTTCTGCAGAACAGTAAACAAATAAATTTAAATTAAGTCTTGCGATTATTTTAATTTATGGATCTGAAGTATTACTAATTCTCTTTAAGAACTGAAACAATTAGTGCACAAAACGTAATTTCTGTTAAGATTACAAAAATACCTGCGTTAAAAGTTGCTGATCTTCTGATACATTTTGTACGGTTTTAGTCGTCAACAATTCGAAAATTTCATTCACAATAGATGCAGACAATATATTCCTGTTGACGAGGAAAACTAAATGTAGCACGATATGTTAGTTACAATATGTGGTGTACTAGATTATAATGCCTGTTTACTGCGAAATATGTTAAGCATAACATTTGAAAGTTCGAAAATTTGTCAAAAACACATGTTTCTTCAAGTTAATGTACAGAGGAACTCAGGATGAGCGCATCTTTGGTAAGGATATTGCTGTAACATCGTATAAAGAACAAATTTTGGTAACTGTAGCACAGAACCAGTTTTTCATGGCAGACAATGTACAAAAATACACAGGTTCATCTGACTTCAGAGTACGTTTCGTGTTAACCTTGTTTCACCAGAGTTCTACATCTATATGATTACTCCGCTATTCACAATAAAGTGCCTGGCAGAGGGTTCAATGAACCACCTTCATGCTGTCTCTCTACCTTTCCACTCTCGAACGGCACGCGGGAAGAACGAGTACTTAAATTATTCTGTGCGAGCCCTTATTTATTTTATCGTGATGATCATTTCTCCCTATTTAGGTAGGTGCCAACAGAATGTTTTCGCAATCGGAGGAGAAAACTGCTGATTGAAATTTCATGAGAAGATCCCGTCGCAACGAAAAACGCCTCTGTTTTAATGATTGCCACTCCAATTCACGTATCATGTCTGTGACACTATCTCAACTGTTTCGCAATAATACAAAACGAGCTGCGCTTCTTTGTACTTTTCCGATGTCATCCGCCAGTTCCACCTGATGCGGATCCCACACCGCACAGCAATACTCCAGAATAGAGCGGGCAAGCGTAGTGTAAACAGTCTCTTTGGTAGACCTGTTGCACCTTCTAAGTGTTCTGCCAATGAATCACAGTCTCTGGTTTGCTCTACCTACAGTATTATCTATGTGATTGTTCCAGTTTACGTAATTTGTAATTGTAATCCCTAAGTATTTAGTTGAATTTACAGCCCTCAGATTTGTGTGACCTATCGCGTAATCGAAATCAGGTGATTTCGTTTAACACTCATGTGAATTTTTTTCACACTTTTCTTTATTCAGTGTCAATTGCTACTATCGCACCATACAGATATCTTATCTAAATCATTCTGCAAGTCGTTTTGATCATCTGATGACTACAAGACGGTAAATGACAGCATCATCTGCAAACAATCTAAGACGGCTACTCAGATTGTCTCCTACGTCGTTAATATAGATCAGGAAGAATAGAGGGCCTATAACACTTCTTTGGGGAACGGCGGATATTACTTCTGTTTTACTCGATGACTTTCCGTCTATTACTGCGAACTGCGACCTTTCTGACAGGAAATCACGAATCCAGTCACACAACTGAGGCGATACGCCGTAGGCACGCAGTTTGGTTAGAAGACGCTTGTGAGGAACGGTGTCGAAAGCCTTCTGGAAATCTAAAAATATGGAATCAATTTGACATACCCTGTCGATAACACTTATTACTTCATGAGTATAAAGAGCTAGCTATGTTTCACAAGAACGATATTTTCTGCATCCGTGCTGACTATATGTCGATTAATCGTTTTCTCCGAAGTACGCCGGTCGAAGTGGCCGAGCGGTTCTAGGCGCTACAGTCTGGATCCGCGAGACCGCTACGGTCGCAGGTTCGAATCCTGCCTCGGGCATGGATGTGTGTGATGTCCTTAGGTTAGTTAGGTTTAAGTAGTTCTAAGTTCTAGGGGACTGATGACCTAAGCAGTTAAGTCCCATAGTGCTCAGAGCCATTTGAGCCTTCGAGATACTTCATAATGTTCGAATACAGTATATGTTGTAAAACCCTACTGCAAATCGACGTTAGTGATATAGGCCTGTAAGTCAGCGGATTACTCCTACTTCCCTTTTTGGGTATTGGTGTGACTTGAGCAATTTTCCAGTCTTTAGGACTGGAGCTATTTTATCAGCATACTCTGAGAGGATCCTGACTGGTATACACTCTGGACCGGAGGCCTTGCCTTTATTAAGTGATTTAAGCTGATTTCTTGCACCGAGGATATCTACTTCTATGTTTCTCATCTTGGTAGATGTTCTTGATTGGAATTCAGGAATACTTACTTTGGTGAAGGAGTTTCGGAAAACCGTGTTTAATAACTCTGCTTTAGTGGCACTGTCATCAATGACTTCACCGTTGTTATCACGCAATGAAGGTATTGATTGCGTCTTGCCACTGGTGTGCTTTATGTAACACCAGAATTTCTTTGAGTTTTCTGCCAGATTTCGAGACATAATTTTGTTGTGGATATTACTAAAAGCACCTCGCATTGAAGTAAGCACTATATTTCGAAACACTTAACATTAGTAGTAGTCATGTATCGAGCATTTCGAATCTCCACACTACAATTCTGAAGAAGGTTCGTAGTGATAGCATGGGTAGACATGCCGCGATCTTTAGTCATCACGGAAATACTCCGTAAAAAACCGGTAACTGTTTTAAAAAGCAAAATGTCACAGCTTCGTAAGCACCCCAGGTGAGTTGCAGGATGACAGTTAAGCCACGATGAAAAATGTCTCTGTGATATAGGAGCGTCATTTATGACCTATATTATGTCTATAAGGGCTGAGGCTGTGACACTGATTAAACGCTTGATAGATAAAAGCCTCACTTAGATAAATAACGTGATAACATCGATTACATACGGCAGAGAGTCAATATTTTTTGCGAGGGAACCAGTCTTGAGCAAAGTGAAGAAGAAAACGGACGTAGTCGATATGGCCACTGGGAGCACGGCTTCATTCCTTCTGGCACTTCTAGTTGCAGTTGGCTTTCAGTGTGAGTATTCTAGTCAGACAAATAGGTACACTGTTAGACATCTCTTCCTGGACACATTGTTTAACAGACTTATGCACTACATCACTGACCTGTGACTATGCCAGGAGTTTAAGTCGGCACATTGTTATGTCTTCGCTCTCTGTGAACTGAACAATCAAATAATAGCTTCCAAGTAAATCACAGATTTTATT